>NW_021824129.1:15000-22985 GCF_006345805.1 Octopus sinensis | reverse complement strand
GGACAAAGTCAGCAATTACATCGACCCCAGTACTCAAATGGTACTTAATTTAACGAGCCCGAAAGGATGAAAGGTAATGCGCTCAACTGGAACCTATTTTCTCGCCTAAAGCCACGGGGACCTGAAAATTGTGAGGAGGGGACTGGTCGACCCCAGTGCTCAACGGGTACTTAATTTATCGACCCTGAATGGATGAAAGGCAAAGTCGACCTCGGCAGAATTTGAACTCAGACCGTGCAGACGGGCGAGATTCCGCTTAGCATTTATCTCTGCGCCTTAACGATTCTGATTATTATTTTTGAAATATAGATTTCAAATTTTGGCGCAAGGCCCGTATTGCGAAGGAGAGATCCAGTCGATTTTTATCCACCCCAGCGTTCAACTGGTACTTAATTTGTCCACCGCGAAAGCCTGAGAGGCAAAGTCCACCGCATCATTAAATTAACTCAGAACAGGGCGGCGAGCTGGTAGAATTGTTAACACACCAGGCCAAATGTTTAATGGTATTTCGTCTACCGCTAAGTTCTGAGTTCAAATTCTGCCGAGGACAACTTTGCCTTTCATCCTTTCGGGGTCGATAAATTAAGTACCAGTTACGCACTGGGGTCGATGTAATTTCTTTGTCTGTCCTTGTTTGTCCCTTCTTTGTTTAGCCCCTTGTGGGTAGTAAAGAAATAGGTATTTCGTCTACAGCTAAGTTCTGAGTCCAAATTCCGCCGAGGTCGACTTTGCATTTCCTCTTTTCGGGGTCGATAAAACAAGTAACAGTCGCGTACTGAGGTCGATCTAATAAACAGGCTCCCTCCCCCAAATTCCAAGGCTTGTGCCTGGACGAAATAGGGCTAAGCATTTTCCCCGGTGTACTAAAGATTCTGCCAACTTGCAGTAGTCGAGTAATACAGATATTGACCATAAATACTTAGCAAAATCCGAGTTCAAATACGGGGACGAAATTACAGAAAAGCAACGGGTTATGTTTTAGTGTACGAATTTATAGAATTTTATGTACATCATATATATGTTTATATATATATATATATATATGTGTGTGTGTGTGAATGCATCCCTCTGTTGTACACACACACATACATACACACATATATATACATAGGTCCAGGAGTGGCTGTGTAGTAAGCAGCTTGCTTACCAACCACATGGTCCCGGTTCAGTCCCACTCCGTGGCACCTTGGGTAAGTGTCTTCTACTATAGCCTCAGGATTTGGTAGATGGATACTGGAAGAAGCCCGTCGTATATGTATATGTAAGTGTTTGCATATGTGTATGTTTGTATGCCCAACATCGCTTGACAACCGATGTTGGTGTGTTTACGTCTCCGTAACTTAGCGATTCGATAGAATAAGTACTAGGCTTACAAAGTATAAATCCTGGGGTCGATTTGCTCCACAATCAAATGACTGAAACACGTATAAGAGTAACACCCGCCAGCATCCCGATCACCAGCTCTACACACAGTATATATATATATAACGGAGGTGGTGGCTATTCTAATGAATAGCCACCACCTCCGTTATTATATATACAGAACTTTCCATCCTTCACACACACACCTATACTTTTATGTACATCGGAATACACACGCATATATATGTATTTTTACGTGAGAATGTATCGACATATCCGTCTGTGTGTCCATACATACATTAAAAGTCATGCTGAACATAACATGGCGACACAGAGGACCAGAAAAGAGATTTGTTTATAAGCAAAAACACTTCCTGTGAAACATATATCCTGCCAAGGAACACTTAATCTCAGAAAACTTATTCTATTATCTAGAAGTGCGAGCGCGTATGCCTTAGTGTGTATGTGTGTTTAAACAAAAGCTGGTCACTCAACTTCTCCATGGCGTATCGTATTTTATTTTTACAATCGAAAGGTTAACTGTTGCCTTTAAATTTCAACTTAGTCGCCAATGTCAGTCTGTCTCGTCTGAGAAAATCTGGAATAGACAATTCAGCAGAACCTTTCAAAGTAACTGTCAACCATTTTCCTTTAAAAAATACCGTTTATTTGTATACATATGTGTATATATATTTGTGTTTCTTTCGTGTGAAATAAAGGGTTTTGTTTCTTTCTCGTTTAAGTATGTAACTAGGCATGGCTCTTCAGGTTAATCAGCTCGATTTACAACCACGTGGTTTCGGGTTCAATCCCACTGCGTGACACTTTGGGCAAGTGTCTTCATCTATTCCTAGGGGGCCAACCAATGACCTGAGAGGGAATTTGGTCCATTTCTTCTTTGCGTCTTTATGGTGTTCGTTTTTATCCGTTTATTTGTATTGATTACAGATAGATAGATAGATAGATAGATAGATTGTAGGCGCAGGAGTGGCTGTGTGGTAAACAGTTTGCTTACCAACTACATGGTTCCAGGTTCAGTCCCACTGCGTGGCACCTTGGGTAGAAAGACTTCTACTATAGCCTCGGGCCGACAAAAGTGGATTTGGTGGAAAAGAAGCCTGTCGTATATGTGTGTATGTGTGTATATATATATGTGTGTGTTGTGTGTCTGTGCTTGTTCCCCCAACATCGCTTAACAACCGATGCTGGTGTGTTTACGTCCCCGTAACTTAGCGTTTCGGTAAGATACCGATAGAATAAGTACTAGGCTTACAAATAATAAGTCGTGGGGTCGATTTGCTCGACTAAAAGCGGTACTCCAGTATGGCCGCAGTCAAATGACTGAAACAAGTAAAAGAGATAGATAGACAGACAGACACCGAGAGAGAGAGAGAGAGAGAGAGAGAGAGAGAGAGAGAGAGAGAGATGATTATAACCCATCCCCATCACTTTCGAATTTCTGCTGGTTTGCTTACATCCGTAACATCCGTGACTAAAGAGACCGATACGAGATGTAGGAAACTCAGGGGCTAATTTGTTCCCTTGAAATCCTTCAAAACCATGCCCTAGGAATTAGCAATACAGCAGTCCAATGACTGGAGAAAGTAAGTGGTTATTGATTCGAGTACCTTAGGGAAGCAATGAGCAATTCTCATGTTGGTAAGGCATACGAGAATGGTGATGTAGTCTTTTATCCTTTTATTCTTTTACTTGTTTCAGTCATTTTGACTGTGGCCATGCTGGAGCACCGCTTTTAGTCGAACAAATCGACCTCGGGACTTATTCTTTGTTAGCCTAGTACTTATTCCATCGGTCTCTTTTGCCGAACCGCTGAGTTACGGGGACGTAAACACACCATTGGTTGTCAAGCGATGTTAGGGGACAAACACAGACACACAAACACCACACACACACACACACACACACACCCAACACACACACACATACATATATATATATATATATATACATATATACGACGGACTTCTTTCAGTTTCCGTCTATCAAATCCACTCACAAGGCTTTGATCGGCCCGAGGATATAGCAGATGACACTTGCCCAAGGTGCCACAGAGTGGAACTGAACCGGAACCATGTGGTTTGGTAAGCAAGCTACTTACCACAGCCACTCCTACGCCTATATATGAACTCACTCAGCAATGTACACGTACACACACAAACACACACATACAAACTTGCTCTTACGAACAAACACGCACACATACACACACACATACACCACACACTCACAAGAGCATATTTACACACATCCTCACCCACTAACAATATTAGCACTGCCACCACTCTCACCAGCCACCATCACCAGCTCCACAACGTTCTGTAGAACAGCCACCACCTCCGTTATCATCATCGTCATCGCAATAGACCCTCTACTCCTCCCGCCGTAAAAACCCTACCATTAATCGCACCTATAAATATACAATCTCCAAAAGTTATCCTTCATCACTAATAACACCTATACCTACCAGCCCCTAAATTCCTTCAAACACCGCAAGTCATTCTGTATACCCATAACCTCCTCCTTATAACCCATAACACCAACCCCACAATCCTCTTACAATTCCTATTGCTACATCCACCAATACCACCATCAGTCGACAAAGGAGTCTTCATATGGCCGAACTAGCTGCCAAAAATAGCTGAGAAAATCCCCTCAAATCACACCATAACTCTTGATAATGGGATACTGGATTGTCTCTTTTACTCTTTTACTTGTTTCAGTCATTTGACTGTGGCCATTTAGGAGCACCGCCTTTAGTCGAGCAAATCGACCACAGGACTTATTCTTTGTAAGCCTAGTACTTATTCTAGCGTTCTCTTTTGCGAAACCGCTAAGTTACGGAGACTTAAACACACCAGCATCGGTTGTCAAGCGATGTTGGGGGGAGGGAACACAGACGCCCAAACACATACACACATTCATACATATATGCGATGGGCTTCTTTCAGTTTCCTTCTACCAAATCCACTCACAATGCTTTAATCGGCCCGAGGTTATTGTAGGAGTCACTCGCCCAAAGTGCCACGCAGTGGGACTGAACCCAGAACCATGTGGTTCGTAAGCAAGCTACTTACCACACACCCACACTTACGTCTACACAGAAAAAGAAAGATGGAAAAAGCATGGGTGGAATGCTTTTTATCATATGCCCATTCAGTGAGGCCTGATTTGGTGCCATATAACAACGGCCATTTTCGAAATCATCGCTATAAAAACCCTTCCGTCATCGCCACCAAATCAACACCACCATCCTCATTGTTATCACCACCGATATAATCACCCCCACACCAACATCACCGCCACCACCACCATTGAATCCACCCCATAACGAATACCATCCCTGCTGTCATCATTTTCATCCTCACTGTCATCAACACTGCCACAACAAACAATAACAACTAGAACAACAACAACAACACATACACATCACCGTCATCACCACCAACAATATCCCCACCAACTCCACCACATAGCATTGCTATCATCACTGCAGCAACCGCTACCATCACCACACCCATCTTTCATATTCGACGCGAACGTTTGTTTCCCCCCCTTTATAGCATCCACGGGAGAAATAGTTTACTAACAGTTGAGATATCGTTGTTATTCTTGTTGCTGTATTGATATCAGTAGTTAGCACGCCAGGCAAAGTTCATAGTAGCATTTCGTCCGCCTTCACATTGTAAATTGAAATTCCGCCGAGGTCGACTTTTCCGTTTATCATTTTGGCTTAATCTAAAACTCCAGGCCTTGTGCTAAAATTTTAAACCATTATTATTATTATTATTATTATTATTATTATTCAGTAGTTTCATTTTTATATCGTGCTTTCACTTCACTACCGAGCGCAGCTCTGTGTGCCTTGGGTATGTGCTGTGATTTGTTGTGATGCTCTGATTGTTTCTGTATGGAAAGTGTTTTGCGTAGGATGTGTGCAATGCCTAGCAGTGCAACTTTCTGTATGTTATATGTGTTTGTAAGTCCTGGTGTTTTTGTTACGTATTTGTCTGAATATTTTATTATTATTATTATTATTATTATTGAGTGAGAGAGCCGTGCATGCCATCAAAGTGACACTGGGGTAAAATATACGAAGCCCACTATACCCATCATTACTACCCTTATGCATCTCAACCATATATGCGCGACATGGTGATCTCATATCAAGATAAACAGCGCATGACATTGCAAGAGGGGCCCAATTAGAATTTTCTTCTGGTCGAGTAACCCATCCCGCTCAAAAGGTCCTTGAATAAGGATTGTTAAAGGATGTTGAACGAACCACCCATGTTTCCAGAGGTGAATTATCCAAACCTCTTAGAATCCCTCTCAACACACGGCTATGATGCTCCCCCACTACTTCTGCTCATGATCAGAGATGCACATATCGTCAGCCACTAAAGGACATGCTCAACTGGTTAAGATCTAACAACAGACAAGCAAATCTGTGGTATTGAGCATAATATTTGCTGTAGCCCATCTTTAACACCAAGACAAAACAATGTACATGATAACACTTCCAGTCAGTTAAGATCAGAAGCCATATTATTATTATTATTATTTTTATTATTATTATTATTTACTTTTTTAATCTAAATGTTTGTTATAATCACTTGCCGAGAGACACCCAGTGTCCTAAGGCGAGTGCAGGATTAAGATATGTTACAGTATGACTGTTAGCGTGGGGAGAAAAAGTTGTATGAGCAGTAGCGAAATATCTTCATGTAAAACAACACAGACATTTAAATTGAGAGTTTTTTTTTCTTTAAGGATGTGAGCAATACTTTGTCAGCACAAACTTTTGAATTTCTCTGACACGTGGTTCTCTTTGGATATTATCTAGATGTTTCTGACAGCCCCTTCTTATCATAGCTAGGACACCCACTATAACAGGAACACTTTGCGCTTTAAGATGCTATATCTTTTGTATTGCAATTTCCGGTTCCTTATACTTACTTAATTTGACAAATTCCTTTGCAGATATACTTTTATCAGTGGGAAAACTTACATTTATTAGCCTACAAGTATTTTCTTCCCCGTCTTTAATGAATATGTCTAGTCGTCGATTAGCCTAGATTGTTCTGTGGGTCATCATTATTATTATTATTAAGGCGGTGAGCTGGCAGAACTGTTAGCACACCTGGCGAAATGCTCAGCAATATTTCGTCTATCTTTACGTTCTGTGTTCAAATTCCGCAGAGGTCGACTATTGGCTTTCATCCATCAGTGACGATAAATTAAGTCCCAGTGAAACACTGGGGGTCGATGTAACCGACTGATCCTCATACCCAAAATTTCTGCCCTTGTGGAAAAATTTGAAACCATTATTATTATTAGTAGTAGTAGTATTAGTAGTAGTAGCAGTAGTAGTTGTAGGTAATACTTCATGCGTTGCATATAGAACAGCGAGAGTTGAAGCAATAACGCATTTGTCCATTCTTAATAGGCTGTGGCAGATGAGAAACGGAATATCTCATTGCTGTTGTTTTTCTTCAGCGGAAAACACCTCCCCACATTAGGTGTTGTGTGTTCATAATACACGCGATTCAGTTGCATAAGAAAATTTGAGGAACTGCGGTGTTTCTCCCTCGTTACATGCCTCTTAATTATATCTACTCCGCCTCATTGATACATCTGACAAGATAAATGAGCTCTTTTTTATGGGAACCCGCAAACAATTATTTGCTGACGCGTGCTGATGTCTACCAACCAGAAGATTATTCATGGAATGGATGGAAGCACTCCGTCGGTTACGACGACGAGGGTTTCGGTTGATGCCGAAACAGCCTGCTCGTGAAATTAACGTGTCTGATGGCACTCCACAGACACGTGTACCCTTACGTAGTTCTCAGGGATATTCAGCGTGACACAGAGAGTGACAAGGCCCGGCCTTTGAAATACAGGTACAACAGAAACAGGAGTAAGAGTGAGGGAAAGTTGTGGTGAAAGAGTACAACAGGGGTCGCCGCCATCCCCTGCCGGAGCCTCGTGAAGCTTTATGGGTTTTCGCTCAATAAGCACTCACAACGCCCGGTCTGGGAATCGAAACCGCGATCCTATGACCGCGAGTCCGCTGCCCTAACCACTGGGCCATTGTGCCTCCACATTCATGAATACCTTCAGACTAGCGACAGTCCAAACAATAACAGTTTGGCAGGTATCAAATACGTATCAGCAAATAATTTGTTTGCTCATTGCTGTAAACAAGAGCTCGTGTTCTTCTTCGTTTCATTTTCTCGGTGGGGTAGCTTTGAATGAGGAGATATAAGAGATCGAAAAATTGCTGTATCTCTAAAACTCCTTCCACTTGTGAATGTTGGGTGTTATAGACAGACGTCATCTAAAGGGAAGATATGTTGTTAGAGAAGAAAGAAAAACAATATTGATCAGATTTTTACGCTCGAATCTGCCGAAAAGTTTTAAGAATGGATACGCTGAGGAGTAGTACATGGTGTAATTAATATTCAGCATGAAGGCGTGTGGTACTGTGGTCCGGACATTTCGTTCACTATCGTAAGGGCGTAATTTTCATTGCCAGCAGCGTATTGTTTAGGCAAGACAATTTATTTTCACGTTACGCCAGTCTATTGAACTGACAAAAA
>NW_021824129.1:0-12500 GCF_006345805.1 Octopus sinensis | reverse complement strand
AGTCGATTATATCGACCTCAGTGTGTAACTAGTACTTATTTAATCGACCCTGAAAGGATGAAAGGCAAAGTCAACCTCAGCGGAATTTGAACTCAGAACGTAGCGGCAGACGAAACACCACTAAGCATTTCGCCCGGCGTGCTAACGTTTCTGCCAGCTCGCCACCGTGATAATAATGTTAACCCTTTCTACTAAAGGCACAAGGACTGAAATTTTGGTGGAGGGGACAAATCGATTAAATCCACACCAGTGTAGCACTGGTATTTATATCATTGACCTTCTGTTGACATATTCATTTCAAAGTTTGGCATAGGGCTAACAATTTCGTAGGAGGTGCATGTCGAATACATCGACCCCCATGCTAAGATCATACGTATTTTATCGACCCAGAAAGAACAGAAGGTAAAGTCCACCTCGGCGGAATTTGAACTCAGAACGCAGAGACAAACGAAATGCTGCTTAGTACTTTGCTTGGCATGCTACCGATTCTGCCAGCTCCCAGCCTTCCTTAAGCATTAAATGCTGAATTCAGATTTTGGTACAAGGCCAGCAGTTTCGGAAAAGGGGTAACTGGTCTTTATTTTATCGATCCCGATCGGGTGAAAAGCAAAGTAGACATCGAAGAATTTCAAGCTCAGAATACAAAAAAGGCGAAATACCGCTAAGAATTTTGTCCGGCATGGTAACGATTTGTAGTTAGGGCGGCGGACTCGCGGTCGGAGAATCGCGGTTTCGATTCCCAGACAGAGCGTTGTGTGTGTTTATTGAGCGAAAACACCTAAAGCTCAACGAGGTTCCCAAATTTCTCTCCCTCTCTGTTCCTGTTTCTTGAGTAACGCTTCGATGGACTGGCGTCCCGCCCAACTGGGGGAACACATACGCCACAGAAACCAGGAAACCGGGCACATGAGCCTAGCTAGGCTTGAAAAGGGCGCATAAATAAATAATCATTCGTTAATTAGAATATTTAAGAAAAGTACGTATGAAGTCATTTTTAAAAAAGTTATTGATATTTCAAAAATATTCGTCGGCCATGTCTCTGCCTGTACAAGCATTTATGAGAAGCTGGTACGAACTTCCATTTGTGTTACTTAAATCATAAGCCTTGACATTTATTCCGTAGTTGAAATATGCAAGAACAAAACCCATATTTGGTTTTTGGATTTGGTTTGCAAGATTCTTTATATAAGTTCGTGTATTGAAGTATATTCTGTTGTGTCTGTTGAGAGTCATTCTCTTTTAGTACCTTATTGTTTAACACATTCACCGGTAAAATTTCCACTTATTTCGTCTTTTTATTTTCCTAAAATTTTGAAAAGTTTGCAAGACGCAACGAAAATTTTAGGAAAATAAAAAGACGAAATAAGTGGAAATTTTACCGGTGAGTGTGTTAAATAATACGGTACTAAAAGAGAATGACTCTCAACAGACACAACAAAAACCATATTATTTATTTACAATTGTTTTGTGCAGCAAATTTCTTTAATAAATATTTTAAAAATTTTTTAATTTGACATCTGACCTCGGATGATTTGTTGATTTATTATTTATTCTGAGGAACCAGATGAAACGGGATGTTAGAGAACGAAACACGTGTAAAGTAGGAAAGTGAGAATAAAGATTTTTACATATACATGTTGTAACACGTATAGTATATATATATATATATATTTATATATATATATATATATATATATATATATATATATATATATATATATATGTATATATATGAAATTCAGTATCTGTATTTGTGTGTGTGTCTCCTCTATGCACGGCTAAACTGCTGGATCAATCTGTACCAAATTTGGCATGAAGGTTTTTCATTTACACGGTGAAGATTCTAGGGTGGGGTAAATTTTGGCCCTTGCCCATATGGGGGGATGTAGCCCCCACCACCACACAATGACCCTTCAGATTTTTTCTTTCAGCGGATTCCTATGTCTCCGATGACGGAGATTTAAAAAAAATGGAAAAAACAATCTTAATTTTCAAATAGCATATGAACTCTGTAGAAACCTCGTTTGGTTCTACCTCACATTCGAAATCGAATTTACAATTTCCCCCTAGCCGTAAAGCCTATTGTTCTGTAAAGGTGTAACGCAGTTAGGAACAAACGAGGTGTCAACAACACCAAAATTGATCAACATACCCCTCACCACCCCATCCCGTTGTCTAAAACTGCAAATGAACTGCTATAAATAACAGCTAAATGTCTGCAAAATTTCTCTCATTATGCGTGGGCGCGCACAACAATTTCTACGGCTTATGCGAATGAACAAAGTAAACAATTATATGTTTTACATACCTGTCGTATATGTCGGATTTTTTCTTCGATTTAAAGGTAAACGATTCTCATAGAAGCAAACACGATATGGAATAATTCTCCGTCATACATCTTCGACTCCAACTCTTTTTTTTTTCAAGTAAGGATAAACGTTTTCTAATTGGGATAATGATACAAGGGGTTTAGTCCTTACCGCCAAAATTCATTTCTCTTGTAAAAACGACAGTAGCATTTTCTCTCTTTTTCAGTATTTAATTAGAAGAGAGAATACGTTGTTACCAAAAAAGATAAAGCATTAAGACTTTATATTATCATTGAGTGAGAGAACATTGCATGCCAGAAAAGTGACTTTGGGGTACAAATATATGAAGCCCTATATATTCTTCATGACTACCCGTCTGATAAGGGTACACCAGGCACATGCATCACAACCATATGTGCACATGATCTCATATAAAGATAAACAGCACATGACTTTGCAGGTAGGTCCCAGTAAGAACGGATCTGTTACTGAACCAGGATTTCATTTTGTTGGGATTAATCCAATGAATTGACAGCAAGGTGTAAAAGCAAACAAAATTTCTGTGTACAGTCCTGTTGCGTGCCAACACTTTCACACAAAGGTCGGTTGCTGATGAACGTAATTGCAGCAGGGTAAAAATTTGGTAAATATTTACAATAACAAGATACTTGCTAAATACTAACCCTAACTGTAACCCTAAACCATTCATTTGCTTACAGCAGGGGCGGCGTTAAGCCCCTGCAACCCTTGCGGTCGGATGGGGCCTCCGCAAAGAACTAGAATAACTATAGTGTAAAACTTAAAATTCGATGTTACACACAACTTATGAAATTTTCCAAAGTAAAAGAAACAGGAAGGTCTCTAAATAATGAAAGGTCTCTATACGGATGCACTCCCGGTAAAAGCTCTTATTACATTGATATAAACCATTCAATCATTCGGTCCTTTAGACAATATACAGTTTCAATTTATACGATAAACTTAATGAATTTTAAAGTTCAATATTACCGTGACATAAGTTAGAGATATCGAGATAAGATATTCAAATAATTGTTCTTGGAATGGACCTCATAAAATTACCTACAGTACACTCGATATTTCATGTTTAAATCCGATGTGACTATTCTTCGATGGGGATTACATAATATTATATCTTGATAAACTTCGAATACTTATTTTGGATATTTTTGGAACAACAAAAACAATCGGGGTCAATGAGTGCGGCTGCCAAACATTCACAGTTTTTCAGATTTTCTTGTCTTTAGCATATAAACGTTCATATGGGGAGAAAATTATTGAAAAGCATCAATACATGCGAGGATTAGGATGAAACGTGCAAGGTTGTCTCGGGATGCGCTAGAAACAAAAGCCAAATCTCTCTTGGATCACTCACTTTTCCCTCTGAAAATAGAAACAATTTCTTTTTCTTTTATTTTTCCCGAAAAGGCTCCTCTCATGGTTTTGAGGTGCGACAACCACCCCTCATCATTTGGAAGGCTGTGGTTTAAAACAAAGGGATAAATCCCCGTGAAAACGGATTAGTTCTAACTTATTTAATCTTCCTGAACAAAACTCCTCTCCTCACACCCGCGGAAAATTTTTCTCCACAAATTTTTTATAATCGTTATCTATGATGTTTCAAAGGTATTTGTATAAACTTTCGTTTAAAGATATTCATTTTCTGGAAGTTATAAGGGAAAAAATTTGGACCGCGTGAATTTACACAAACCTCTCTCCCGTTTCTCGGAAAAGTTATTTCTCATAAATCCCTATATTCTCTGAAGCCATCATATCTAAGCAGTATTTGTAGAAAATTTCGTTAAAAAGTATTCATTTCCCTGGATGTTATGAGGCGACAAAGTCGGGGACGTATACAGCTGAAGTTATGCACTTTTATTTATAGGAACTTATTTCATTCATTGTTTGCAATTTTCTCTCTACCCTTCTCTCTCGCACACACTCACACACTGCAAAGCTTACAGATGGGTTACTGAATTGAAATCCCTATGTTGCTTTCACAGGAAGGTAAAACTTGAAAACACTGTACCCCCTCCGTAGTTGGACTACCTTGATGTTTGTTTAAAAAAGAGAGATTATGACTGTGATAAAATAACGAAGCAATATTTATTAAGAATATATCATACAAAGAAATAATTAGACGTAAACTATCATAAAATCTATTAGAATTGGGAATCATATGTGAAAATCTCAAGTGGCTAGCAGAAAATCGCCCGGTGGGCGGTGTTTCTGCTAGCACATATATATATATATAATTATATATATATATATATATCTGGCTTGATAGACAGAAAATTTTATAAACAGGAAGAAAAAAAATGCACAAAAAAGTGTACATACATATATATATATATATATATATATATAATACACACACATACCGATGTGTGTGTGTAGAGAGAGAGTGAACTTGATATGTAAATATAATATCACGGATGTGGGAGTGTTTGTACACAAGCGGACGTATATATATAATTTCATATGTGCTTACGTATACATACATATTATGATATTAGATATATACTTAAATACATATCTATGTGTATCTCTCTCTCTCTATTTATTATATATATATATATATATATATATATATATATATATATATATATATATGTATATAATAATATATGTATATATATATATATATATAATATTTATATATCTTATAATATATATATATCTATACTATGATATATATATCTATGTATGTATATATATATATAATGTATGTATATATATATATATATATATGTATGTATATATATATATATATATGTATGTATATATATATATATAATATGTATGTATAATATATATATATATATATGTATGTATATATATCTATATATATATTATTGTATGTATATATATATATATATATATAGGCGCACGTGTGTATATATGATTGCGTATGTATAAACTTTTGTATCTAAGATCCTATGTGTATGTGTGTTCGTGCGTTTGCGTGTATGCGTGTGTTTAAGTAAGAAAGAACTAATGTATTTAGAAACATACAGTTTCAAATACTTTCCCGCACTTTCTCTCTCTCTCTCTTCTCTTTCTTCCAATATGCGTGTGTGAGTCTCATTTTATTCGAACAATCTCATTCTTTATATTAGTACACACATTCTTTTGCAATTATAAACGTCTATTTTATTTTGTATATTCATATATTTAAAATTTATTATTTTTTATATTTCTAATACATTTGATAAATATCGTTTCTTTAATGCCGCCGTTAAAATTTTTCGCACTCCGAAATAGCTTTCTGCAATTTTGTCCCTTAACGGTTATCTCCCTTTAATTTGAAATCTCCTTCCTTCACTTGTAGTATTGATCATTCAAACGTCTTCTATTCAAGCAGCTTTCTCGTTGCACATTTACACAATTTCTTCTTGTCTTCGTCCCATTTTTTTTTAAACGTTTTCCTTCCCATTTCTTATTGAGTTTTGCATTTGAAGTTATTTGTGTTTCTTTATTTTAAACGCTAAACGCATTTGTATTTCTGCATGTGTTTTATCATTGCTGATCTTGTCGATGATGGTGGTACTACCATATTTGATAACATATTTTGTTCTCACGTCTGCAATATACAATACACACACACAACACACACACACACACACACACACATATATATATATATATATATTTACCAATTAAAAAAAAATTTTAATCTATATATTTAATCTATAATCCATATATTTAATCTGTACATTCCGGATTTCGCTTAAATTATTTATGTATTTGTTTATCTATTTCTTTTTTATTTTTATCCAAGCCTCTTCATAGCTATCTATCCATGTAACGTTCTATCCTCCTATACATAAACTACATACCATCCACTTTATTTCCATCTATCTATCAATCTCGCTATGTTTCTATCAATGAATGTAACTAGCTCTGCATGTATCATTCTATGTTCTTCTTTATAATCATTCTATGTATGTGTGTACTTATCTATGTTTCTTCCAATGAATTTTTATATCATTATATATATATATATATATATATATATACACTTGTGCCTTTTTTTCTGCCTGTTTATAAAATTTTCTGTCCATCTACCCAGGTACATGTATTACCGTGTACGTGTCTGTCCGTGTGTGTGTGTGTGTTTGAGTCACTCAACTTTTTGCATGTGTCTGTGCTACTACAGCACCATGGCTTTAGTCGTCTAGATATAGCACTTACATTTATATCAAACGCCGATATGCCTCTAGTGGTTAAGACACAATTAATCATAGAAGTCTGGAGATACTATTCCTGGCAAACGATGAGATTGTCATGGGTAGAATGTCTTTAATTAAAGACTACCCATCCAACAGTGTAGTAGTAGACCAACTACAACATGCGTGCATAGCTATGTGTGTCCGTTTGCTTTTATAAAGAAGTCGTAGACAGCTGCCGCGTGAAATATTTTTTTCTACATTGTCAATGAATGAATGTCTGAGATCAAATTCGACGGGAGTTGTTTTCGCTTTCTATTCCACTGGGGTCAACAAATGAAGAGGAGAGTAGAATCTCTTTCAACTATAGGCAGTCCACCCCGAATTATACGCTGCTGCCAACACAGTATATTTGTTGGTGTGTGCTTGTGTGTGTGTGTGTGTGTGTTTATATGTTTTTCAAATAACTATTTGTGTGTGTTCTTGTCGGTATGTGAGTGTGTGTGTGTTCGTACTATATTCTGATACACACACACTCATATATCCATTTATATCTATTGATGTATACACGCATGTATACATATACAGAAGTATACATACATTGACAAGCAATCACACACACGCATACATACATACATATATATATATATAGTCAAGAAGACTATGCATAGTCTTCTTGACTAATTTTTTTGCACGTTAGACCACTGGAAATGTAAATTTTGATTGAATGTTTTAATTTTAATTAAATTCCATTTCCCTTTGACATGATTATATATATATATATATATATTAGATAGGAAGCGGTGGGATTTATATATGAGGAGGGTAAATATTATTCTTCACTACGTAATGTGTTTTGCAATGTAGTGCCGATACCATTTCTTCGTAAAATTCTTCCAATTTCCTTGCTTTCTTCTTTCCTGCAAGCCAGAAAAGCTTTCACCTCATACATGCATATTTCTCCTTTTCTTTCTCTCTGCGTGTGTGCGCTTGCCTCTTGTTCGTAATGATGTTCTTTAGGTGTAGGTGAACAGTCATTCAACAGCCCTATCATTTGAGATGTTTCATCTGAAATAATCCCGTATATTCTAGAGATACCCTGGAATATATTATCTTACGTACTGTCCACATTTTCAAATGAGAAATGTTGCATTTTGAGGCAGATTAGCCAAGTTGAATTGTAGCTAATCTACTAACCGGACAAAAAGCTTAGATGCATTTCGTTCGGTTTAACTCTTTGCGTTCGAATGCCAACGAGATCGATTTCAAGACTGGGGTCGATGAAATCAACTTCCTCAACCTTTCAACACTGCTGGTCATGTACCAGAAATTACAGAGAAATATTATTTAGTTTAGACAGCAGCCCCACGTTTCTCAAACAGAATTACGAGCACTACTATGGCAGCCCCATATATTTACGTGTCTAATATATATATATATATATATATATATATAGATACGGATATATATATAGACACACGCACATCTATATACATACATAAACATATATACGGATATATATATATATATAGACACACACACATCTATATACATACATACACATAAACATATATACGGATATATATATATATAGACACACACACATCTATATACATACATACACATAAACATATATACAGATATATATATAGACACACACACATCTATATACATACATACACATAAACATATATACATATATATATATAAACACCACACATCTATATATATTCATGCACATATATACACACAAACAAACAAACACACACGTATGAGTAATTAGGCATGTGTGTGTGTGTGTCCGTGTCCGCGCGTATGTTTGATAAGTCACATTTACAGGACTGGTAATTATGCCTTCTTGATGATTATTTGCCTAAATTCATTATTAATGAATTGAATGAATCCTCTATATCACGTATTGAGTACTTTTTATGACTTGTGGCACCTCCTTTTCTAAAACAGTTCCATAACACGAATAAATTTACATATACACACATATACAAATATGTACAAGTGTACGCATAAAGATATATATTTATAGATTTATGCATAAGTATATATATACATTCTACCTATTATATACATTATTTAATTCTTGTAATTTACTTAATCTTTACTTTTTAATTTTAACTTTTCTATTATATGTAATTTTCTAGATGGTGTAATTTAATTATTCATTTTGAATTGATAAAAGGTGTTATTTTTTCTAATATTATATATATATATATGTATATGTATACATACAGTTATATATACACATACATTTGCATACATTACTATCTATCTATACATCTATCCACACACACACACACATATACACAACTATTTTATTGCCTATCTCTCGACATAGATATTTGTGTATATATGTTTGTGTACGTGTGTGTTTGTGTGTGTGTGCTCGCGTATTTCTGTATCTGCGAGCGTGTAGGCTCGTGCATGCATGCGTGTGTGCACGCAGGTAAACATATAATAAACCCAGGCAGAACAATTATATTTCATCTAAGCAGGATATTTAATCACAGGCATTGCGCATCTACCTACGTGCGAAGTTTATTCAATGATACATCTTTTATTTACGTTCTCAGTAAGATGAACCTCGCTGCTTGGACACTTTTTATTGCTCAAGCTTGCCTCCTAACCCCAGGGTTCCGGGATCAGTCCACTGCGTGGCATCTTGGACAAGTATCTTCCATATACATATGGGGTTCGGACCTACCAAAATCTTGTGAGAGTATTTGGTAGACGAGAACAATAAGTCTGTTGTGTTTGTGTGTGTATATATACATGTGTGTGTGCGTGCGTGTGTGCGGGCGTTGTGTGCTTGTGTCTGACTTCGTCCCCCGCACAGATTTACGACTGAAGTTGGTGTGTTTACGTCCTCGTTACTTAGCGGTTTGGCAAAAGAGGCTGATAGAATAAGTTCAAGGTTTCAAAATTATATTTTTCTTAAATTAAGTACTCGGATCGATTCATTCGACTCAAATCTTCTTCAAGGAAGTGTTCCAGCATGGCCGTAGTTTAATGAGTTAAATAAGTAAAAGATAGATGATAGAAGAAAAAAATTATAATTCATAACAAAACTCTCTCTCTCTCTTTAAGATAGCATGTTAGCAGTGATGTCTTATTTTACCCAGTTGTAGAATCACTAGGAGACGGCTCCGGTGGAACAAGGCTATTCTGATATATATATTTGCGCCCTTTTTAAAGCCTAACCAGTCTCATGGGCCCGGTTTCTATGGCGTATATGTTCCCCAGCTGGATGGGACGCTAGGCCATTGCAGCGTTATTCATTTTTGCCAGCTGAGTGGACTGGAGCAACGTGAAATGAAGTGTTTTGCTCAAGAACACAACGCGTCGCCCAGTCCAGGAATCGAAACCACAATCTTACGATCATGATGCTGACACCCTAACTACTAAGCCACGCACCTCCACACAAACACACACACACACCACACACACACACACACACACACACACACACACACACACACACACACACGCACACGCACACACACACACGCATAAATATATATATATAGGAGTGGCTATGTGTGTAGTGTTTTGGTCACCAACCATATGGTTCCGGGATCAGTCTCTCTACGTGGCACCTTGGGCAAGTGTCTTCTATTATAGCCTCGGGTCGACCAAAACCTTGTCAGTGGATTGGCAGACAGAAACTGAAAGAATCCCGTCATGTATATATATATATATATTATATATAGATAGATAGATGTGTGTGTTTGTGTGTTTGTCCCAACATCGCTTGCCAACCGATGCTGCGGTGTTTACATCCCCGTAACTTAGTGGTTCGGCAAAAGACTCCGATGGGATGAGTACTAGACTCGCAAAGAATAAGTCCTGGAGTCGATTTTCTTGAGTAAAAGTGGCGCTTCAGGAAGGCCGCATATGTGTGTGTGTATGTATGTGTGTGTGGGTGGGTGTTGAGTACTCATTCTCCTTCCATGATATTAACGTATACGTGTGCGTGCGTCTAAGATGGAAAGAGAGACAGAGAGAGAGGTTTGCATACGGTTATCGGTAGATCGTTGAATAGAAGGACCTTTACAGTTTCGGTAATGTGTATTGTGAGTTCAAAACCCGTACAGCTCATCCTTGCCTTTTGTTCGACAAAAGAAAAAAAAAAAAAAAAAAGGAATAGAGCAGGGGTTTGCGGAATAGAAAAGCATTGGATGTGATGTCCTGCGTATAATTTGGTTCTGCTTGTACCCGACAAGTATCTTTGATAATATTAGGGTATGAGAAAAGAAGAAAAAAATAAGGAATTCTAACGAACCCCAACAAAGACTCTAAAAGAATTAGGCGGTCTCGAAGCAAGGGTGCACGTATTTCAGAAGATTACTGTCTACCACACGCTCGCACACACACACACACACACACACACACACACACACCACACACCACACATGCACACACGCGCGCATGTTCTCTCTTAATCACTCGGTCTCTCTCTGTCTCACACTCACTAACACCATACACGCACTCATCTCTCTCTGTCTCGCTCACATCACACACACACACACACACACACAAGCATTTTCTCTCCCTTAATCACTCTGTCTCTATCTATATCACACTCTCTCACACCTCATTCTCTCTCTCTCTCACACACACTCACATCACACACACTCACACCTCCGCGCCCGGGCTCCCACACAGGACATGCAAAACAAGTTTGAGTTGAATACACATCTTTCCTTTAAGGCGGCGAGCTGGCAGAAACGTTATTACGCCGGGCAAAATGCTTAGCAGTATTTCGTCTGCCGCTACGTTCTGAGTTCAAATTCCGCCGAGGTCGACTTTACTTTCATCCTTTCGGGGTTGATTAAATAAGAACCAGTTACGCACTGGGGTCGATATAGTCGACTTAATCTGTGTGTCTGTCCTTGTTTGTCCTCTCTGTGTTTAGCCCCTTGTGGGTAGTAAAGAAATAGATATTTCATCTACCGTTACGTTTTGAGTTCAAATTCCGCCGGGGTCAACTTTGCCTTTCATCCTTTCGGGGTCGATAAATTAAGTACCAGTTACGCACTGGGGTCGATGTAATCGACTTAATCCCTTTGTCTGTTCTTGTTTATCCCCTTTGTTTAGCCCCTTGTGGGCAATAAAGAAATAAGAAACGTTAGCACGCCGGGCGAAATGGTTAGCAGTATTTCGTCTGTCTTCACGTTCTGAGTTCAAATTCCGCCGAGGCCAACTTTGCCTTTCATCCTTTTCGGGTCGATAAATTAAATACCAGTTGCGTACTGAGGGCGACCTAATCGACTGGCCCCTGCCCCCCAAATTTCGGGCCTTGTGCCTTGAGTAGAAAAGAATACTCTTTTCCTCTTTTTTGTCCGCTGTGTACATAAGTGGATGCGTGGTTGTGTGTGTATCTCTGTAGATGTATGTGCCTGTTTTGTGTGCGTGCGTGTGTGTGTGTGTTGTTGTGTGTGTGATAGGTTTTGCATGTGTGCGTACTATGAATGTTGTGTGTGTGTAAGCATATGTGTGTACGCCTATTACGCTTTCTGCCTCGAACTCACAGACACAACCAGTCACTTAAACGCACTAATACACATTTACATACACACACCCACCCACACACACACACACACACACACACACACACACACACACACACACACACACACACACTACCACATGCTCGCGCGCGCACAGAAAACCGATCAATTATCGTTTAACGTTGTCTTCACATTCAACATAACTCAAGTCCGTTAGTCGGATGATCTGTCGCTTAGAGCCGAATTAATAGCTCACACACACAGACACAGGCAAAAAATATTGGCGCGGACACACACACAACACACACACACGCACAAACACACGCCGGTGCAACGCACAAACACACACACGTAGATTCGCACAGGCAGTGCAGAAGAAATTATAGAGGCTGGGAGACCGTGTGCCTTAGTTTCGTATTCCGTTACAGCTTTTCGCTTAACGTGTCTATATTAGAATACGTTGCTTGAAGGAAATTGCTGTC
>NW_021824128.1:0-19283 GCF_006345805.1 Octopus sinensis | reverse complement strand
ATCAATGGAAACAGTAGTTGTGATACCTGTACCGGTGTCACATAAAAATCACCATCCAGACGTGTCGTTGCCAGTGAACATTGAACCAAATAAACTTAAACAGAGTTGTGATACCTGTAGTGGTGTCATAAAAATCACCATCCAAACGTGGCCGTTGCCAGTGAACATTGAACTAAATATCAATGGAAGCAGTAGTTGTGATACCTGTACCGGTGTCACATAAAAATCACCATCCAAACATGGCCGTTGCCAGTGAACATTGAACCAAATATCAATGGAAACAGTAGTTGTGATACCTGTGCCGGTTGTCACATAAAATCACCATCCAACGTGGCCGTTGCCAGTGAACATTGAACCAAATATCAATGGAAACAGTAGTTGTGATACCTGTACGGTGACACATAAAAATCACCATCCAAACGTGGCCGTTGCCAGTGAACATTGAACAAATATCAATAAAACAGTAGTTGTGATACCTGTACCGGTGACACATTTAAATCCATCCAAACGTGGCTGTTGCCAGTGAACATTGAACCAAATATCAATGGAAACAGTAGTTGTGATACTGTACGGTGTCACATAAAAATCACCATCCAAACGTGGCCGTTGCCAGTGAACATTGAACCAAATATCAATGGAAACAGTAGTTGTGATACCTGTGACGGTGACACATAAAAATCACCATCCAAAACGTGGCCGTTGCCAGTGAACATTGACCAAATATCAATGGAAACAGTAGTTGTGATACCTGTACCGGTGTCACATAAACATCACCATCCAAACGTGCCGTTGCAGTGAACATGAACCAAATATCAATGGTAACAGTTTTTTATCACCATTAATTTTTGATAATAAAACAAATCCCAATGGAATCGTTATTGTGACATTGAAATTCAATATCAAAATTTGAAATTCAAGTTGTAGTAATAAATCTTGTACTGTGTCATTGTATAAAATTGAAATATCAAATGGAAACAGTTGCCAGTGAACTTTGAACATCACATAAAAATCCATTATTTTGTTTTTGTTTTGCCATTGTAACATTTGTTGGATATCATAAAAATCATTTTCCAAAACGCATGTTAATTAATTTGTGAAAATCATCAATTTTCACAGTATGTTATGGTTGTCTATATTTGTTTTTTGAAAAAAATCACCATCCAAATGTTTTGAATTGCCAGTGAAATTTGATTTTAATATTGTCATTAGTTTTTATTTTTTGTTGTGATATTTATTTACCATTATATTATTGTTTTTTTTTTTGTGATAACTTATTGAACTTTGATTTGCCGTTGACACAGTTGTAATGATTTCAATATATTAGTTGTGTTTGTTAGTATCTAAAAATCACCATCCAAACGTGGCCTTTTTTGAACTAACCCCAAATTCAATTGTACAGTTTTGTGACAGTTTTGTACTAAATTTATTGTTATTGGCATTTTTTTTTTTTTTTTTGAACAGTTTTTTTTGAAATTTTGTTGGTAATACATTTTAATAACCACCATAGTTTTGTCATTAATTGTTACGTTGGACACATTGAACCAAATATCAATGGACATGGAAACATTTGTTTTATATATTTTGATTGTGATTAACAAATTCAATCCAAAAGTGTTTTTTTTGCCGTGACACTTGAAATGTATCCATTCCATTAATTTCAATTATTAATATTACTTTTTGTGAATTTTAAATTTTCATTTTCCAATTGTTTTTATTAACCATTGTATTTGTCAATTTCCATGGAAATTGTTTTGTAATTATATTAAACGGTGACATTGTTTTGTGAACATAAAATGGCCGTGGCCAGTTACATTTTGACCAAATTCAATGGAAACATTATTTAAACAGCAGTTGTGATGTTGAAAATTGTTAACAAAAATGGTATCCATCGTTTCCAATGTTAATTACATTAACATTGAAAATTATAATTTGCAGTGGTTTTGTTCAACCTTTGTGAAACTTAATTAAATACCCCATCCCCCCGTTGCCAGTGAACGTTATTTACATTAAATGGAACCAATTTATCAATGTTTGACCTGTATTTTAAAATTACCAACCAGTGTCCGTTTCAAAGAACATTTTTGTAATTATTTTTTTGCTATTGAACATTGTCTTAATATCATAACGTTGAAATTTTGTGTTATTTATTAAATGTCATTGTAATTTCGATACATTAATTTCAATAAATACCATTTTAACATTTGCCAGTGAATTTTGATTAAAATATCAATGTGAAAAGTAGTTTGTATCCTGTATGTGTTACATTTGTCACATTTATTTTGCCATAGTTTTTATTTTCAATGTTATTTTGTTTTTTTTTATTCTTCGTGACATGTAAATATTATTTGTGTTGCCAGTAATATTTTGTAATTTATCATTGTTATTGTTGTTTTTTAATTTTGAATCATTATAAATTTCCATCCCAACCATGGAAATTGAACCGTATTATTGTTTTTTATTTTGTAATTTATGATGTATTTTTGTGAAGTTAATCAATTTCACCTCCATTTGCCGTTGCCAGTTTGATTGATAAAATTATATCCAGTAGTTGTTATTTTTTAATTTGTGTTGTGTTCACATAAACATCACCATCCAAATGGCCGTTGCCATTGCGTTTAACAAATAATAATGGAAACAGTAGTTGTGATACCTGTACGTGGTGACACATAAAAATCACCATCCAAACGTGGCCGTTGCCAGTGAACATTGAACCAAATATCAATGGAAACAGTAGTTGTGATACCTGTACCGGTGTCACATAAAAATCACCATCCAAACGTGGCCGTTGCCAGTGAACATTGAACCAAATATCAATGGAAACAGTAGTTGTGATACCTGTACCGGTGTGTACATAAAATCACCATCCAAACGTGGCCGTTGCCAGTGAACATTGAACCAAATATCAATGGAAACAGTAGTTGTGATACCTGTACCGGTGACCATAAAAAAATCACCATCCAAACGTGGCAGTTGCCAGTGAACATTGAACCAAATATCAATGGAAACAGTAGTTGTGATACCTGTAGCGGTGTCACATAAAAATCACCATCCAAATGTGGCCGTTGCCAGTGAACATTGAGCCAAATATCAATGGAAACAGTAGTTGTAATACCTGTACCAGTGTCACATACAACATCACCAACCAAACGTGACCGTTGCCAGTGAACATTGAACCAAATATCAATGGAAACAGTAGTTGTGATACCTGTACCGGTGACACATTAAAATCACCATCCAGACGTGTCCGTTGCCAGTGAACATTGAACCAAATATCACTTTAAATAGTAGTTGTGATACCTGTAGTGGTGTCACATAAAAATCACCATCCAAACGTTGCCGTTGCCAGTGAACATTGAACCAAATATCAATGGAAACAGTAGTTGTGATACCTGTACCGGTGTCACATAAAAATCACCATCCAAACGTGGCCGTTGCCAGTGAACATTGAACCAAATATCAATGGAAACAGTAGTGTAATAATGTGACGGTGACACATAAAAATCACCATCCAAACTTGGCCGTTGCCAGTGAACATTGAACCAAATATCAATGGAAACTGTAGTTGTAATACCTGTGACGGTGACACATAAAAATCACCATCCAAACGTGGCCGTTGCCAGTGAACATTGAACCAAATATCAATGGAAACAGTAGTTGTGAACCTGTGACGGTGACAATAAAAATCACCATCCAAACGTGGCCGTTGGCCAGTGAATATTGAACCAAATATCAATGGAAACAGTAGTTGTGATACCTGTACGGTGACACATAAAAATCACCATCCAAACGTTGCCGTTGCCAGTGAACATTGAACCAAATATCAATGGAAACAGTAGTTGTGATACCTGTACCGGTGTCACATAAAAATCACCATCCAAACGTGGCCGTTGCCAGTGAACATTGAACCAATATCAATGGAAACAGTAGTTGTGATACTGTGACGGTGACACATAAAAATCACCATCCAAACGTGGCCGTTGCCAGTGAACATTGAACCAATATCAATGAAACAGTAGTTGTGATACCTGTACCGGTGTCACATAAAAATCACCATCCAAACGTGGCCGTTGCCAGTGAACATTGAACCAAATATCAATGGAAAAGTAGTTGTAATACCTGTACGGTGACACATAAAAATCACCATCCAAACGTGGCCGTTGCCAGTGAACATTGAACCAAATATCAATGGAAACAGTAGTTGTATACCTGGACGGTGACACATAAAAATCACCATCCAAACGTGGCCGTTGCCAGTGAGCATTGAACCAATATCAATGGAAACAGTAGTTGTAATACCTGTGACGGTGACACATAAAATCACCATCCAAACGTGGCCGTTGCAGTGAACATTGAACCAAATATCAATGGAAACAGTAGTTGTGATACCTGTGACGGTGTCACATAAAAATCACCATCCAAACGTGGCCGTTGCCAGTGAACATTGAACCAAATATCAATGGAAACAGTAGTTGTGATACCTGACGGTGACACATAAAAATCACCATCCAAACGTGGCCGTTGCCAGTGAACATTGAACAAAATCAATGGAAACAGTAGTTGTGATACCTGTACCGGTGACACATAAAAATCACCATCCAACGTGCCGTTGCCAGTGAACATTGAACCAAATATCAATGGAAACAGTAGTTGTGATACCTGTGACGGTGACACATAAAATCACCATCCAAACGTGGCCGTTGCCAGTGAACATTGAACCAATATCAATGGAACAGTAGTTGTATACCTGTGACGGTGACACATAAAAATCACCATCCAACGTGGCCGTTGCCAGTGAACATTGAACCAAATATCAATGGAACAGTAGTTGTGATACCTGTGACGGTGACATAAACATCACCATCCAAACGTGGCGTTGCCAGTGAACATTGAACCATATATCAATAGAAACAGTAGTTGTGATACCTGTGATGGTGACACATAAAAATCACCATCCAAACGTGGCCGTTGCCATGTGAACATTGAACCAAATATCAATGGAACAGTAATTCTGATACCTGTACCGGTTTCACATAAATATCACCATCCAAACGTTGCCGTCGCCAGAGAACATTGAACCAAATATCAATGGAAACAGTAGTTGTGATACCTTTACCGCTGACACATAAAAATCACCATCCAAATGTGGCTGTTGCCAGTGAACATTGAACCAAATACCAATGGAAACAGTAGTTGTGATACCTGTACCGGTGTTACATAAAAATCACCATCCAAGTGTGGCTGTTGCCAGTGAACATTGAACCAAATATCAATGGAAACAGTAGTTGTGATACCTGTACCGGTGTCACATAAAAATCACCATCCAAATGTGGCTGTTGCCAGTGAACATTGAACCATATATCAATAGAAACAGTAGTTGTGATACCTGTGATGGTGACACATAAAAATCACCATCCAAACATGGCCGTTGCCAGTGAACATTGAACCAAATATCAATGGAACAGTAGTTGTGATACCTGTGCCGGTTTCACATAAATATCACCATCCAAACGTTGCCGTAGCCAGTGAACATTGAACCAAATATCAATGGAAACAGTAGTTGTGATACCTGTACCTGTGACACATAAAAATCACCATCCAAATGTGGCTGTTGCCAGTGAACATTGAACCAAATATCAATGGAAACAGTAGTTGTGATACCTGTACCGGTGTCACACAAAAATCACCATCCAAACGTGGCCGTTGCCAGTGCACATCGAACCAAATATCAATGGAAACAATAGTTGTGATACCTGTAACGGTGTCACATAAAAATCACCATCCAAATGCGGCCTATCCAGTGAACATCGAACCAAATATCAATGGAAACAGTAGTTGTGATACCTGTAACGGTGTCACATAAAAATTGCCATCCAAATGTGGCTGTTGCCAGTGAACATTGAACCAAATATCAATGGAAACAGTAGTTGTGATACCTGTACCGGTGTCACATAAAAATCACCATCAAAACGTGGCCGTTGCCAGTGAACATTGAACCAAATATCAATGGAAACAGTAGTTGTGATACCTCTACCGGTGACACATAAAAATCACCATCCAACGTGGCCGTTGCCAGTGAACATTGAACCAATATCAATGGAAACAGTAGTTGTGATACCTGTACGGTGACACATAAAAATCACCATCCAAACGTGGCCGTTGCCAGTGACATTGAACCAAATATCAATGGAAACAGTAGTTGTGATACCTGTGCGGTGTCACATAAAAATCACCATCCAAATGTGGCCGTTGCCAGTGAACATTGAACCAAATATCAATGGAAACAGTAGTTGTGATACCTAACCGGTGTCACATAAAAATCACCATCCAAACGTGGCCGTTGCCAGTGAACATTGAACCAAATATCAATGGAAACAGTAGTTGTGATACTGTACCGGTGTCACATAAAAATCACCATCCAAATGTGGCCTTGCCAGTGAAAATTGAACCAAATATCAATGGAAACAGTAGTTGTGATACCTGTACCGGTGTCACATAAAAATCACCATCCAAATGTGGCTGTTGCCAGTGAACATTGAACCAAATATCAATGGAAACAGTAGTTGTGATACCTGTACCGGTGACACATAAAAATCACCATCCAAACGTAGCCGTTGCCAGTGAACATTGAACCAAATATCAATGGACACAGTAGTTGTGATACCTCTACCGGTGACACATAAAAATCACCATCCAAACGTAGCCGTTGCCAGTGAACATTGAACCAAATATCAATGGAAACAGTAGTTGTGATACCTGTGCCGGTGTCACATAAAAATCACCATCCATATGTGGCTGTTGCCAGTGAACATTGAACCAAATATCAATGGAAACAGTAGTTGTGATACCTGTGCCGGTGTCACATAAAAATCACCATCCAAACATGGCCGTTGCCAGTGAACATTGAACCAAATATCAATAGAAACAGTAGTTGTGATACGTGTACCGGTGTCACATAAAAATCACTGTCCACATGTGGCTGTTGCCAGTGAACATTGAGCCAATTATCAATGGAAACAGTAGTTGTGATACCTGTACCGGTGACGCATAAAAATCACCATTCAAACGTGGCCGTTGCCTGTGAACATTGAACCAAATATAAATGGAAACAGTAGTTGTAATACCTGTGACGGTGACACATCAAAATCACCATCCAAACGTGGCCGTTGCCAGTGAACATTGAACCAAATATCAATGAAAACAGTAGTTGTGATACCTGTACCGGTGTCACATACAAATCACCATCCAAACGTGGACGTTGCCAGTGAACATTGAACAAAATTTCAATGGAAACAGTAGTTGTGAAACCTGTACCGGTGACACATAAAAATCACCATCCAAATGTGGCTGTTGCCAGTGAACATTGAAGCAAATATCAATGGAAACAGTAGTTGTGATACCTGTACCGGTGTCACATTAAAATCACCATCCATATGTGGCTGTTGCCAGTGAACATTGATCCAAATATCAATGGAAACAGTAGTTGTGATACCTGTACCGGTGTCACATAAAAATCACCTTCCAAACGTGGCCGTTGCCAGTGAACATTGAACCAAATATCACTGGAAACAGTAGTTTTGATACCTGTACCGGTGTCACATAGAAATCGCCATCCAAATGTGGCTGTTGCCAGTGAACATCGAACCAAATATCAATAGAAACAGTAGTTGTGATACCTGTACCGGTGTCACATAAAAATCACCATCCAAATGTGGCTGTTGCCAGTGAACATTGAACCAAATATCAATGGAAACAGTAATTGTGATACCTGTACCGATGACACATAAAAATCACCATCTAAATGTGGCTGTTGTCAGTGAACATTGAACCAAATATCAATGGAAACAGTAGTTGTAATACCTGTGACGCTGACACATAAATATCACCATCCAAACGTGGCCGTTGCCAGTGAACATTGAGCCAAATATCAATGGAAACAGTAGTTTTGATACCTGTGACGGTGACACATAAAAATCACCATCCAAACGTGGCCGTTGCCAGAGAAATGAACCAAATATCAATGGAAACAGTAGTTGTGATACCTGTGACGGTGACACATAAACATAACCATCCAAATGTGGCCGTTGCCAGTGAACATTGAACCAAATATCAATGGAAACAGTAGTTGTGATACCTGTACCGGTGTCACATTAAAGTCACCATCCAAACGTGGCCGTTTCCCGTGAACATTGAACCAAATATCAATGGAAACAGTAGTTGTGATATCTGTACCGCTGACACATAAAAATCACCATCCAAATGTGGCTGTTGCCAGTGAACATTGAACCAAATATCAATGGAAACAGTAGTTGTGATACCTGTACCGGTGTCACATAAATATCACCTCCATATGCGGCTGTTGCCAGTGAACATTGAACTAAATATCAATGGAAACAGTAGTTGTGATACCTGTGACGGTGACACATAAAAATCACCATCCAACGTGGCCGTTGCCAGTGAACATTGAAACAAATATCAATGGAAACAGTAGTTGTGATACCTGTGACGGTGACACATAAAAATCACCATCCAAACGTGGCCGTTGCCAGTGAACATTGAACCAAATATCAATGGAAACAGTAGTTGTAATACCTGTGACGGTGACACATAAAAATCACCATCCAAACGTGGCCGTTGCCACTGAACATTGAACCAAATATAAATGGAAACAGTAGTTGTAATACCTGTACCGGTGTCACATAAATATCACCATCCAAACGTGGCCGTTGCCAGTGCACATCGAACCAAATATCAATGGAAACAATAGTTGTGATACCTGTACCGGTGTCACATAAAAATCACCATCCAAATGCGGCCTATCCAGTGAACATCGAACCATATATCAATGGAAACAGTAGTTGTAATACCTGTACCGGTGTCACATAAAAATCACCATCCAAACGTGGCCGTTGCCAGTGCACATCGAACCAAATATCAATGGAAAAAATAGTTGTGATACCTGTACCGGTGTAACATAAAAATTACCGTCCAAATTCGGCCTATCCAGTGAACATCGAACCAAATATCAATGGAAACAGTAGTTGTGATACCTGTACCGGTGTCACATAAAAACGCCATCCAAATGTGGCTGTTGCCAGTGAAAATTGAACCAAATATCAATGAAAACAGTAGTTGTGATACCTGTACCGGTGACACATAAAAATCACCATCCGAACGTGGCCGTTGCCAGTGAACATTGAACCAAATATCAATGGAAACAGTAGTTGTGGTACCTGTACCGGTGTCACATGAAAATCACCATCCAAACGTGGCTGTTGCCAGTGAACATTGAACCAAATATCAATGGAAACAGTAGTTGTGATACCTGTACCCGTGATACATAAAAATCACCATACAAACGTGGCCGTTGCCAGTGAACATTGAACCAAATATCAAAGGAAACAGTAGTTGTGATACCTGTACCGGTGTCACATAAAAATCACCATCCAAACGTGGCCGTTGCCAGTGAACATTGAACCAAATATCAATGGAAACAGTAGTTGTAATACCTGTGACGGTGACACATAAAAATCACCATACAAACGTGGCCGTTGCCAGTGAACATTGAACCAAATATCAATGGAAACAGTAGTTGTGATACCTGTGACGGTGACACATAAAAATCACCATCCAAACGTGGCCGTTGCCAGTGAACATTGAACCAAATATCAATGGAAACTGTAGTTGTGATACCTGTACCGGTGTCACATAAAAATCATCATCCAAACGTGGCCGTTGCCAGTGAACGTTGAACCAAATATCAATGGAAACAGTAGTTGTAATACCTGTGACGGTGACACATAAAATCACCATCCAAACGTTGCCGTCGCCAGTGAACATTGAACCAAATATCAATAGAAACAGTAGTTGTGATACCTGTACCGGTGTCACATAAAAATCGCCATCCAAACGTGGCCGTTGCCAGTGAACATTGAACCAAATATCAATGGAAACAGTAGTTGTAATACCTGTGACGGTGACACATAAAAATCACCATCCAAACGTGGCCGTTGCCAGTGAACATTGAACCAAATATCAATGGAAACAGTAGTTGTGATACCTGTGACGGTGACACATAAATAACACCATCCAAACGTGGCCGTTGGCATTGAACATTGAACCAAATATCAATGGAAACAGTAGTTGTGATACCTGTGACGGTGACACATAAAATCACCATCCAAACGTGGCCGTTGCCAGTGAACATTGAACCAAATATGAATGGAAACAGTAGTTGTGATACCTGTACCGGTGTCACATAAAAATCACCATCCAAACGTGGCCGTTGCCAGTGAACATTGAACCAAATATCAATGGAAACAGTAGTTGTGATACCTGTGACGGTGACACATAAAAATCACCATCCAAACGTAGCCGTTGGCAGTGAACATTGAACCAAATATCAATGGAAACAGTAGTTGTAATACCTGTGACGGTGACACATAAAAATCACCATCCAAACGTGGCCGTTGCCAGTGAACATTGAACCAAATATCAATGGAAACAGTAGTTGTGATACCTGTGACGGTGAGATATAAATATCACCATCCAAACGTGGCCGTTGGCAGTGAACATTGAACCAAATATTAATGGAAACAGTAGTTGTGATACCTGTGACGGTGACACATAAACATCAACATCCAAACGTGGCCGTTGCCAGTGAACATTGAACCAAATATCAATGGAAACAGTAGTTGTAATACCTGTGCCGGTGACACATAAAAATCACCATCCAAACGTGGCCGTTGCCAGTGAACATTGAACCAAATATCAATGGAAATAGTAGTTGTAATACCTGTGACGTTGACATAAAAATCACCATACAAACGTGGACGTTGTCAGTGAACATTGACCTAAATATCAATGGAAACAGTAGTTGTGATACCTGTACCCGTGACACATAAAAATCACCATACAAACGTGGCCGTTGCCAGTGAACATTGAACCAAATATCAATGGGAACTGTAGTTGTGATACCTGTACCGGTGTCACATAAAAATCATCATCCAAACGTGGCCGTTGCCAGTGAACATTGAACCAAATATCAATGGAAACAGTAGTTGTAATGCCTGTGACGGTGACACATAAAATCACCATCCAAACGTTGCCGTTGCCAGTGGACATTGAACCAAATATAAATGGAAACAGTAGTTGTGATACCTGTGCCGGTGACACATAAAGATCACCTTCCAAACGTGGCCGTTGCCAGTGAACCTTTGAACCAAATTTCAATGGAAACAGTAGTTGTGATACCTGTACCGGTGACACATAAATATCACCATCCAAACGTGGCCGTTGCCAGTGGACATTGAACCAAATATAAATGGAAACAGTAGTTGTGATACCTGTGCCGGTGACACATATAAATCACCTTCCAAACGTGGCCGTTGCCAGTGAACCTTTGAACCAAATTTCAATGGAAACAGTAGTTGTGATACCTGTACCGGTGACACATAAAAATCACCATCCAAACGTGGCCGTTGCCAGTGGACATTGAACCAAATATAAATGGAAACAGTAGTTGTGATACCTGTGCCGGTGACACATAAAAATCACCTTCCAAACGTGGCCGTTGCCAGTGAACCTTTGAACCAAATTTCAATGGAAACAGTAGTTGTGATACCTGTACCGGTGACACATAAAAATCAGCATCCAAACGTTGCCGTTGCCAGTGGACATTGAACCAAATATAAATGGAAACAGTAGTTGTGATACCTGTGCCGGTGACACATAAAAATCACCTTCCAAACGTGGCCGTTGCCAGTGAACCTTTGAACCAAATTTCAATGGAAACAGTTGTTGTGATACCTGTACCGGTGACACATAAAAATCACCATCCAAACGTGGCCGTTGCCAGTGAACATTGAACCAAATATCAATGGAAACAGTAGTTGTGATACCTGTGCCGGTGACACATAAAATCACCATCCAAACGTGGCCGTTGCCAGTGAACATTGAACCAAATATCAATGGAAACAGTAGTTGTGATACCTGTGCCGGTGACACATAAATATCACCATCCAAACTTGGCCGTTGCCAGTGAACATTGAACCAAATATCAATGGAAACAGTAGTTGTGATACCTGTGACGGTGACACATAAAAATCACCATCCAAACGTGGCCGTTGGCATTGAACATTGAACCAAATATCAATGGAAACAGTAGTTGTGATACCTGTGACGGTGACACATAAAAATCACCATCCAAACGTGGCCGTTGCCAGTGAACATTGAACTAAATATCAATGGAAACAGTAGTTGTAATACCTGTGACGTTGACACATTAAATCACCATCCAAACGTGGCCGTTGCCAGTGAACATTGAACCAAATATCAATGGAAACAGTAGTTGTGATACCTGTACCGGTGTCACATAAAAATCACCATCAAAACCTGGCCGTTGCCAGTGAACATTGAACCAAATATCAATGGAAACTGTAGTTGTGATACCTGTACCGGTGTCACATAAGAATCCCCATCCAAACGTGGCCGTTGCCAGTGAACATTGAACCAAATATCAATGGAAACAGTAGTTGTAATACCTGTGACGGTGACACATAAAAATCACCATCCAAACGTGGCCGTTGGCAGTGAACATTGAACCAAATATCAATGGAAACAGTAGTTGTAATACCTGTGACGGTGACACATAATAATCACCATCCAAACGTGGCCGTTGCCAGTGAACATTGAACCAAATATCAATGGAAACAGTAGTTGTGATACCTGTGACGGTGACACATAAATATCACCATCCAAACGTGGCCGTTGGCAGTGAATATTGAACCAAATATCAATGGAAACAGTAGTTGTGATACCTGTGACGGTGACATATAAACATCAACATCCAAACGTGGCCGTTGCCAGTGAACATTGAACCAAATATCAATGGAAACAGTAGCTGTAATACCTGTGCCGGTGACACATAAAAATCACCATCCAAACGTGGCCGTTGCCAGTGAACATTGAACCAAATATCAATGGAAACAGTAGTTGTAATACCTGTGACGGTGACACATAATAATCACCATACAAACGTGGCCGTTGCCAGTGAACGTTGAACCAAATATCAATGGAAACAGTAGTTGTGATACCTGTACCGGTGTCACATAAAACTCACCGTCCAAATGTGGCCGTTGTCAGTGAACATTGAACCAAATATCAATGGAAACAGTAGTTGTGATACCTGTACCCGTGACACATAAAAATCACCATACAAACGTGGCCGTTGCCAGTGAACATTGAGCCAAATATCAATGGAAACAGTAGTTTTAATACCTGTGCCGGTGTCACATAAAAATCACCATCCAAACGTGGCCGTTGCCAGTGAACATTGAACCAAATATCAATGGAAACAGTAGTTGTGATACCTGTACCGGTGTCACATGAAAATCACCATCCAAACCTGGCCGTTGCCAGTGAACATTGAACCAAATATCAATGGAAACAGTAGTTGTAATACCTGTGACGGTGACACATAAAAATCACCATCCAAACGTGGCCGTTGCCAGTGAACATTGAACCAAATATCAATGGAAACAGTAGTTGTGATACCTGTATCGGTGTCACATAAAAATCACCATCCAAACGTGGCCGTTGCCAGTGAACATTGAACTAAATATCAATGGAAACAGTAGTTGTAATACCTGTGACGTTGACACATAAAATCACCATCCAAACGTGGCCGTTGCCAGTGAACATTGAACCAAATATCAATGGAAACAGTAGTTGTGATACCTGTACCGGTGTCACATAAAAATCACCATCAAAACCTGGCCGTTGCCAGTGAACATTGAACCAAATATCAATGGAAACAGTAGTTGTGATACCTGTACCGGTGTCACATAAATATCACCATCCAAACGTGGCCGTTGCCAGTGAACATTGAACCAAATATCAATGGAAACAGTAGTTGTAATACCTGTGACGGTGACACATAAAAATCACCATCCAAACGTGGCCGTTGGCAGTGAACATTGAACCAAATATCAATGGAAACAGTAGTTGTAATACCTGTGACGGTGACACATAAAATCACCATCCAAACGTGGCCGTTGCCAGTGAACATTGAACCAAATATCAATGGAAACACTAGTTGTGATATACCTGTGACGGTGACACATAAATCACATCCACCATCCAAACTGGGCGTTGCAGTGAACATTGAACCAAATATCAATGGAAACAGTAGTTGTGATACCTGTGATGGTGACACATAAAATCTCAACATCCAAACGTGGCCGTTGCCAGTGAACATTGAACCAAATATCAATGGAAACAGTAGTTGTAATACCTGTGCCGGTGACACATAAAAATCACCATCCAAACGTGGCCGTTGCCAGTGAACATTGAACCAAATATCAATGGAAACAGTAGTTGTAATACCTGTGACGGTGACACATAATAATCACCATACAAACGTGGCCGTTGCCAGTGAACGTTGAACCAAATATCAATGGAAACAGTAGTTGTGATACCTGTACCGGTGTCACATAAAACTCACCGTCCAATATGTGGCCGTTGTCAGTGAACATTGAACAAAATATCAATGGAAACAGTAGTTGTGATACCTGTACCCGTGACACATAAAATCACCATACAAACAAAACGTGGCCGTTGCCAGTGAACATTGAGCCAAATATCAATGGAAACAGTAGTTTTAATACCTGTGCCGGGTCACATAAAAATCACCATCCAAACGTGGCCGTTGCCAGTGAACATTGAACCAAATATCAATGGAAACAGTAGTTTGATACCTGTACCGGTGTCACATAAAAATCACCATCCAAACCTGGCCGTTGCCAGTGAACATTGAACCAAATATCAATGGAAACAGTAGTTGTAATACCTGTGACGGTGACACATAAAAATCACCATACAAATGTGGCCGTTGGCAGTGAACATTGAACCAAATATCAATGGAAACAGTAGTTGTAATACCTGTACCGGTGTCATATAAAAATCACCCTCCAAATGTGGCCGTTGTCAGTGAACATTGAACCAAATATCAATGGAAACAGTAGTTGTGATACCTGTACCCGTGACACATAAAAATCACCATCCAAACGTGGCCGTTGCCAGTGAACATTGAACCAAATATCAATGGAAACAGTAGTTGTGATACCTGTACCGGTGTCACATAAAAGTCACCGTCCAAATGTGGCCGTTGTCAGTGAACATTGAACCAAATATCAATGGAAACAGTAGTTCTGATACCTGTACCCGTGACACTTAAAAATCACCATCCAAACGTTGCCGTTGCCAGTGAATATTGAACCAAATATCAATGGAAACAGTAGTTGTAATACCTGTGACGGTGACACATAAAAATCACCATCCAAACGTGGCCGTTGCCAGTGAACATTGAACCAAATATCAATGGAAACAGTAGTTGTAATACCTGTACCGGTGTCACATAAAAATCACCATCCATATGTGGCTGTTGCCAGTGAACATTGAACCAAATATAAATTGAAACAGTAGTTGTAATACCTGTACCGGTGTCACATAAAAATCACCATCCAAACGTGGCCGTTGCCAGTGCACATCGAACCAAATATCAATGGAAAAAATAGTTGTGATACCTGTTCCGGTGTCACATAAATATCACTATCCAAATGCGGCCTATCCAGTGAACATCGAACCAATATCAATGGAAACAGTAGTTCTGATACCTGTGACGGTGACACATAAAAATCACCATCCGAACGTGGCCGTTGCCAGTGAACATTGAACCAAATATCAATAGAGACAGTAGTTGTGATACCTGTACCGGTGTCACATATAAATCACCGTCCAAATGTGGCCGTTGTCAATGAACATTGAACCAAATATCAATGGAAACAGTAGTTGTGATACCTGTACCGGTGTCACATAAAAATCACCATCCGAACGTGGCAGTTGCCAGTGAACATTGAACCAAATATCAATGGAAACAGTAGTTCTGATACCTGTGACGGTGACACATAAAAATCACCATCCGAACGTGGCCGTTGCCAGTGAACATTGAACCAAATATCAATGGAAACAGTAGTTGTGATACCTGTGACGGTGACACATAAATATCACCATCCACACGTGGCCGTTGCCAGTGAACATTGAACCAAATATCAATGGAAACAGTAGTTGTGATACCTGTACCAGTGTCACATAAAAATCACCATCCAAATGTGGCTGTTGCCAGTGAACATTGAACCAAATATCAATGGAAACAGTAGTTGTGATACCTGTGCCGGTGACACATAAAAATCACCTTCCAAACGTGGCCGTTGCCAGTGAACCTTTGAACCAAATTTCAATGGAAACAGTAGTTGTGATACCTGTACCGGTGACACATAAAAATCACCATCCAAACGTGGCCGTTGCCAGTGAACATTGAACCAAATATCAATGGAAACACTAGTTGTGATACCTGTGCCGGTGACACATAAAAATCACCATCCAAACGTGGCCGTTGCCAGTGAACATTGAACCAAATATCAATGGAAACAGTAGTTGTGATACCTGTGCCGGCGACACATAAATATCACCATCCAAACGTGGCCGTTGCCAGTGAACTTTGAACCAAATATCAATGGAAACAGTAGTTGTGATACCTGTACCGGTGACACATAAAAATCACCATCCAAACGTGGCCGTTTCCTGTGAACATTGAACCAAATATCAATGGAAACAGTAGTTGTGATACCTGTGCCGGTGACACATAAAAATCACCATCCAAACGTGGCCGTTGCCAGTGAACATTGAACCAAATATCAATGTAAATAGTAGTCGTGATACCTGTGCCGGTGACACATAAAAATCACCATCCAAACGTGGCCGTTGCCAGTGAACATTGAACCAAATATCAATGGATACAGTAGTTGTGATACCTGTGCCGGTGACACATAAAAAGCACCATCCGAACGCGGCTGTTGCCAGTGCGGCCTCCACTGGCTTCTAGATATATAAAATGAAACTGGATCTCTTCTTGTCAGGTATCCCAGATGAACCAACTTCACGGCAGGAGTTTCAGATAAGAGCAGCTGCATCGAACTCTCTCATGCACCTAATAGCAGTTGCTAAAAAGCATTCGTGGCGTAAAACCATGTAGCAACACCTAATGGCGGTGCCCCAGCATGGCCACAGCTCGTGAGCTGAAACTAGAATCAATCAATCAATCAATCATATATATATTTGGTCACCGCACAATATAAAGCTAACAGCAGAACTCGTAGCAATTCACAGAAGCTACACAAAGAATATCGTCTCAATGCAAAATATCAGCTACTGGGAAAGACTGAAGGTATTAAACCTCTTCTCCCTAGAGCGGAGGCGGGAGAGATATGCGGTGATATACATCTGGAAAATCCTGGAGGGTCTTGTCCCAAACTTTGGCATTCAAATTTACTCCAACCGCAGAACGGGGTGCCACTGCATGGTGCCAAAGATTCCAACATCACCATCAAAATACAGGTCCAGATACTGCAACAGCTTGGGTTTCAGAGGACCACAGCTCTTAACATCCTCCCTAAATGCCTGAGAGACTTACATGGTGGGATGTGTGTTTCTTTAAAACTAAACTGGATCTCTTCTTGTTGGGAGTCCCAGATGAACCTACCTCACGACAGGAGACGCGGATGCGGGCAGCAGCATCGAAATCCTTGTTGATCAAGTGCCACGTATCAGAGGTGGATTCACAAATAGTGTAGCTCATTCAGCGGTGGTGCCCAGCATGGCCGCGGCCTTCGGGCTAAAACATTTTAAAGGATTTATATATATATATTATATATATATTATATATATATATATATATATAATATATATATACATATATTATTTATATATATATATATATATATATATATATATATATATATATATATATATAATATATTATATATATATATATATATTATATATATATATTTATATATATATTTATAATATATATTTATATATATATATTATATATATATATTTATATATATATATTTATATTATATATTTATATATATATTTATATATAATATATATTATATATATATATATATATATATATATATAAACAATATATATATATATATATATATATATATATATAAACAATGCAGCGTGGAAGATGTTTATAAGCCATTTAAGATGCAGCACGGATTTTGTCAGTGAACAGGTCGCGGATTTTAGCGACGAAAATATTTTGACAAATTAAACTTAAATGTTGAAGTGAATCGAACGGCTTTTGTGTGTTTCTTAAATGGCTGATAAACACCTTCCACGCTGCAATTGTTTTCGTTTCAGCACACGATCTCAGATCAAATTACTTGCTATGCGAGTACATCTCCGTAATATTTAAATATAAACTGACCCTATAGGGTTCAAGAAGTCTTTGGACAGATTCCTTCAAGAAATCCCGGATAAACCCCCTACACCTGGATATGTCTCTGTAAACAATAACTCTCTACTTGAGTGGGCCATAGTGCCCAAATTCTGACTTGAAAGACTTCACCAGGTGGTGCTATTAAGTTGGACATGGCCTGGGCCAATAATGGCCGAAACCTATCAAAGTATCAAAGTATCAAAGTATATATATATATATATATACATATATATATATATACATATATATATATACATATACATATATATATATATATTATGTGAAATAGAAAGATGAATAATCTTGTAGTAGATTAATCAAAAGTTTAACCGATACCTTAGTAGCAAAAATCACAGCAGTAAACAGCACGGTTGGAGGTACAACCATCTGGCGTTGCAACCGTGCGTTGGTGCGGATAATTGAAATTAAAACATATACATATATATACATACATATATTATATATACATATACATATATATACATATACATATATTATACATATACATATATATATACATATAATATATACATATACATATATATAATACATATACATATACATTAAATATATATATATATACATATATATATACATAACATATATATATATATATACACATATACATATACATATATACATATACATATATATATACATATATATATACATATACATATACATATATATATATATACATATACATATACATAACATATATATACATATATATATGTCTATGCCAGAAAAAGGCTTTTCGTTCGTCCTCTTGTGTTTGTTTTTGTACATGTATTTTAATTTTGCATTCTTATTGTTACGTCTTGTTTGTGTTCGTACTCATTGTGCCCCGCTGCTTGAAATTTTATTTTAATTCTCTCGCAGGAAGGCCTATTGGATTAGTGTTCTGTTATGCTTCGAAACATGCCTGTCC
>NW_021824127.1:0-15000 GCF_006345805.1 Octopus sinensis | reverse complement strand
GAATGATTATAAAGTCATTGTTTATCAGAATACGTTTTAGTTTTAAAATCTAATTGAATTTACTGACAGAATTTCATCTTTTTTACAAACTCCTGTTTTCAAATTGGTTCAAGCACTCTACTCTTTACTCTTTTACTCTTTTACTTGTTTCAGTCATTTGACTGCGGCCATGCTGGAACACCGCCTTTTAGTCGAGCAAATCGACCCCAGGGCTTATTCTTTCTAAGCCTAGTACTTAATCTATCGGTCTCTTTTGCCGAACCGCTAAGTTACGGGGACGTAAACACACCAGCATCGGTTGTCAAGCGATGTTGGGGGAACAAACACAGACACACAAACACACACACACACATATATATATGTACATATACACGACGAGCTTCTTTCAGTTTCCGTCTCTCAAATCCACTCACAAGGCTTTAGTCGGCCCGAGGCTTACCCAAGGTGCCACGCAGTGGGACTGAACCCGGAACCATGTGGTTGGTAAGCAAGCTACCTACCACACAGCCGCTGATAATTCGTAGCAATGGAATAGCAAGTATCAAGATGTATTTCTTTTAGTAATTGTGCGCAATCTCGTTCACTAGCACCCTTAGTTTGTCGGCTGTTGCTAGTTTTATGCCATAAATTTTATCGTTCAAGTATTTCTATTTCTTAAAAAAATGAGATCCTGTGAACGTGGAGAATATTCGGATCTTTTCGGTTTGAACGGCAGTTTTTAAAAATAATTTCCACGTAACTAAACACTTTTAAACTTCGTATACTGGTAGAATGTGTTTATAAAACATTCTTTTTGTAAGACATTTGTTGTTGTTTTTTCTTCAATTTCTGCAATTTCAACCAATCAATGACGTCTATTGAGGTGAAAACATTCTGTGCTGTATGAATATGTCCCACGTTTAAGAAACAGATTCTGAAGAAAAAAGATACCCTTCCTCCCACCCCTAACCCTAAAACAGATTGAAATGCAATAGATCGATACTAGGGTCATAATTATGGGTGACAATTTCATATGACACCGCTAGAAAAAACTGCCGTTCAAACCGAAAAGATCCGAATATTCTACTGAACCTCTTCGCTCAATCTACCTAATTGGCAAAAGCTCATCAAAGTACGCCCTTACATTACTATGGTAGTGTGGGGCTGTCCCATCTTGCTGGAAAATAAAAAAACTCCACATTTTCAAAGTGTTATTGAATGCTTAGCATGCCAGATCGTCACAACAAATTCCAGTAATAGGATCACTTAGAGTATCGTCAAAGAAGAATGGTTCAAGCTATCCTTTAATGCTAAGCTGTACCATACTGTAGCCCTTGGTAAACTGACATGATGCTCCTACGTAATACGCAGATTCTCAGGTCCTCGTTAGGTGTAAGTATAGCGATTAAACAAGCCATTTATTTTAAATGTATCATCATCGCATCTGAGCCATATAATTTCTAAGTACACTCTTTTCTTTCGAGAACATGAATTTAGGCGCGGGAGTGGCTGTGTGGTAAGTAGCTTGCTAACCAACCACATGGTTCCGGATTCAGTCCCACTGCGTGGCACCTTGGGCAAGTGTCTTCTGCTGTAGCCCCGGGCCGACCAATGCCTTGTGAGTGGATTTGGTAGACGGAAACTGAAAGAAGCCTGTCGTATATATATATATATATATATATATATATGTGTATATTTGTGTGTCTGTGTTTGTTCCCTTAGCATTGCTTGACAACCGATGCTGGTGTGTTTACGTCCCCGTCACTTAGCGGTTCGGCAAAAAGAGACCGATAGAATAAGTACTAGGCTTACAAAAAATAAGTCCCGGGGTCGATTTGTTCGACTAAAGGCGGTGCTCCAGCATGGCCGCAGTCAAATGACTGAAACTAGTAAAAGTAAAAGTAAGTAAAGTTATTTTGGAATGTTCTTGTTCCAAAAACAACGCTTCAAAATGCAAAGCACGCTTGGTTTTGCAAATCTTTTCTCACTACTCGCTTGGCAGATAAGTTTTTTTTTTGAGATCTGGCAACATGCTTCTAGTGCCCTTTCTCGCTTACGTGCTCGTCGACGTTCGTGCTCCTCCGAAACGTTTCTTAAGTACATTCTGAACAGTTCTGTCTTCTTAAATTTATCCCTAATTCCAGTGATGGTAAGTCACGAAGGTGAATTTCTTCGGAATTCTCTCCTACGCTTGCTTTGCATTTTCAACTGTTTCAAACTTCCAGTAGCACAATATAGTAACATGCTTTTATTCATAGCTTAATTTGGCTTCCATTGTTATCTCTAATAGGTCAAATCTAAAAAGAAATAAAAATTAAGACTGTTATCAGCTGTTAAAGTCTGTATATGATTTGTTTTGGTGGTGGTTGACGGGAGAGGACGTAAACACAGAGAAAGGACCCTTTATCAGTTATCGTTTGACTATCTATTCCTCATTTCGAACATTCTATATATATACACTGTATATATATGGAGGTTTTCTTTATTTTTCAGCGACTTCGTCACAGTTTTCATATGTGTATATACGAATCTCTTTTACTTGTTTCAGTCATTTGACTGTGACCATGCTGGAGCACCGCCTTTAGTCGAGCAAATCGATCCTAGAACTTATTCTTTGTAAGCCTAGTACTTATTCTATCAGTGTCTTTTGCCGAACCGCTAATTTACGGGAACGTAAACACACCAGCATCGGTTGTCAAGCGATGCTGGGGGAACAAACACAGACACAAACACAAACACACACAAACACACACACACACACACACACACACACACACACACATATATATATTATATATGTATGTATGTACGTATGTATACGACGGGCTTCTTTTAGTTTCCGTCTACCAAATCCACTCACAAGGCTTTGGTCAGCCCGAGGCTATAGCAGAAGACACTTGCCCAAGGTGCCACGCACTGGATATATGTATGAATATTTAAATATATGTATGAATATATGTATGAATATTTAAATGTATGTAATGTATATATGCATACAGTCTACTAGAGATTACCGAGTTACAGACAACACACTTCTATATCATAAGTGGTAGACGTATAATTGTGTGTGTATGTATGTATGTGTGTGTGTGTCTGTGAGTGTGTGTGTGTGTGTGTGTGTGTGTGTGTGTGTGTGTATGTGTGTGTGTGTGTTTTGATCGACTACCGGAATGCTTACAGTCGAAACTGTTACAAAATACATGCCTCCACTTACACAGCACTATGCATCTATAGTTAAAAAGCTGAATACTTTATGCTAGAAATGTCAAATATACGGCTCCCACCCACCGACTCAATTTTAGTCTCGTAGCTCCTTTCCTGATGACGGTTAGCTCCCCGTTTGCCGGTGCAAGATCGATTCTACACGGCCGGCGCGTCCTCGAATTTCGCCGCCGAACCGCCCGCCTTTCAGACGCTGCGTTCGCCCCGCCCGTTGGACGCCCGCGTTTGCCCGCCTTCGCCCGCCTTTTGAAGCTCGCCTTCGTCCGCCTTCGCCCGCCTTCGCCCGCCTTCGCCCGCTTCTGGACGTCCGCTTCTTCACGCCCGCCTATTAGACGCTGCGTTCTACCCGCATCTTTCGACGCACGCCTTCGCCCGCCTTTCAGACGCCGCTGCGTTCGCCCGACCCTTTCGACGCACGCGTTTGCCCGCCCGCCCGTTGATGCAGAGTAAGCTTTCTGTGTATTCATGTGTGTGTGAGTGTGCGTGCGTGTGTACGTGTGTATGTGCTTACGTTTCTGTGCGCACGAAGGCGGGTGGACTAGAGGTTGGGGTATTGCCCTGACGGTGTTTTTGAGCAAAACACTTCATTTGATGCTGTCCAAGTCCATTCAAGCGTAAACAGGTAAGCCTGTGATGGAATAGCCTTCTGATCACTGGACTATATGCTGGCCTGCTCGCCTAAGTAGCGGGGTAGCATCAGTCGAAAGTTAAAACAATGCAAAACGCATTGTAACCAGCGATATGTAACAGCATCTGATAGTTTGGTCGATATATAAACCGTGATACAACCCTATAGATAAGCGGTTCGGCAAAACACACCGATAGAATAAATACTAGGCTTAAAAGATAAGTCCTGGGGCCGATTCGTTCGACTAAAAACCTGTCGTATATGTGTGTGTGTGTATCTATGTTTGTCTTCCCATCATTGCTTGACAACCGATGCTGATGTATTTACGTCCCCGTAACTTAACGGTTCGGCAAAAGTGTCCGGTAGAATAAGTCCAAGGCTTACAAAGAATAAGTTCTGGGGTCGACTTCATCGACTAAAAACTCTTTAAGGCGGTGCTATAGCATGGCCGCAGTCAAAAGACTGAAACAAGAAACAGTAAAAGAATAAAAGATACATATATATATATATATATATATATATATATATATATATATATATAAAAAAATATGTAATCCTATTGGAATTTACATACCAGGGACAAGAACGCATTCCTACCCATTCTACACAGTACTTTCCTCGGATAATGGAACAGCAACTGTAACATCCTACATATATCTTTATTTTTATTCTCTTGTTTCCCTTTATATTTCCCATATTCATCCTTTTCCAAAATAACTCCTTATATTGAGCTCAATCATCCCCACCCCCAATTAACGCTCTCATATCGTCTCTGATAAAAGGATATCCCTAATGTCCCAGAAATAGCTGTAAGCCTAACTTTCTCTTTGCAAATATCCTATAAACTCCACACAGCCTTCGTTTTTGTTGTCTCAGTTTATTTAACACACACATACACACACACACACACACACACACACACACACACACACACACACACACACACATAATGAAGATGATGATGATGATGATGATGATGATGATGATGATGATGATGATGATGATGGCAACTCAGTTTCGAGCAATTCCATCGCTTCTCTTGTTTTCTTAATGCAGCAAGTATGCGGCTTTCAGTTTTGCAAGGGACCTACACTCCTTCTGCACAGATGGGGCAACGATAGGCGCCTATCTTCAGAGATATGCCACCCACGATAATACATGCCTGCATTGCGTCGTCATGGAATTTTACGTTGAGTGCTTTACCTTTTTCGGGCACCCTTAGAATGCAACGCACACATCATACATGTTAAAGATAAAGCGATGCATGTGCATGACGCATGCATGTACATGCACGTGCACACGTACGCAAACATTGTATGTATGTATGTGTGTGTATGTATGTATGTATGTACGTACGTATGTATGTATGGTCACATTCGATCACTGTACCAATAACAGTTAAGCTTCGTGCAATGACCATACTCGATAACGTATGTATGTATGTTTGTATGTATGTATGTATGTATGTATGTATGTATGTATGTATGTATCTATCTATCTATCTATCTATCTATCTATCTATCTATCTGTCAGTCTGTCTATCTATCTATCTATCTATCTATCTATCTATCTATCTATCTATCTATATCTAAAAAAAAAGAGGCCGAGGAAGGGCGAATGGCACCGCGAGTGTCGCGTTGCTCTCAAGCAACTCTGCCGTCCCGGGTCGACCTTGAGTGACTTCAACGCAACCAAAGCATTCTATAGGGGATTAGTGGAAGGGAGGTACGACGACGATCTCGGGGCAAACCTGGGCGTCGACGAGGAATACCTGACCCGCCTGTTTCAAACGACTTTCGGCCCGGGACCTATGGACAACTTCCAGAGATCCCTGGCCTGGCGGTGCTACCGAGAAGCGCTACCCGTTCGGGATAAGCTCTATAGGCATGGCTCGTGAAACACGGGGTCGACCTCCCCGAGATGCGGGCAGAGCGACGAAACCGTTCTGCACGCAATCGTGCAGTGTCCAGCAATTTCCGACCTGTGGGCTTACGTCGAACGACTGCTGTCACGTGTAGGACGTGTCGGTTTATCAGCCGAGTCTATCGTTAATATCGTCACGCCTCCTTTCTTCAAACGGGAAGGAAGAGCTATTTTTATCATACTTGTGGCTATGGCGAAAGAATGTATCGGTGGACGCGCCTGAAAGGATTAGAACAAACACTTTCTCTCTGGTCAATCTCTCATCAACTTCTTCAAGTATCACTTGAAGAGGAAAGTGAGAGTAGAGAGGCAAGTTTTGTCTAGTGAATGTTTAAAAAAAAGATGGGTGAATGTAGCAAGGATGGCACGTATGAATGACGAAGCCACCTTGACTATGATTCTATGAACCGTAAAAATTAAACAGAGAGAGTTGCTTATTTGCAAAAAAAAAAAAAAAGAAATATAACATGTGACTTCATTGACCGAGGTTACCGTGGTCTTTTCCGTAGGCTTTTCCTTCCACGGGTAAACCTCACCTGTCCTCCCCTTTACACTTCATATTGACATTTCTGTGATTACGATCCCTATTGATCAACTTTTTTTTCCTCTCCCCTTTTCTTTTTTTTCCCTCTCCCCCCCTTTTTTTTAAAATCCTCCCCTTTTTTTGTCCTCTTTCTTTCCTTTTACGATCCCTTTTGATCGAAAACCAACCCCCTTTTTTTTACCCCCAAAAGAAAAGCTCTACCTTGTAATTTGTTCTGTCTGTGTGCAGCCCCTGGTGTGGCTAATAAAGAAACATATCTATGTGTGAACTTGTATCTATCAATATACATACATACAGACAGACATACAGATAGATAGATAGATAGATAGATAGATAGATAGATAGATAGATAGATAGATAGACAGACAGACAGACAGACAGACAGACAGACGGACGGACAGATAGATAGATAGATAAGTGTATGTCTTTGTGCTTGCGTTTGGACCCCACTGATGTTGGTGTGTTTATGTTCCCATAACTTAGAGGCCGGTAGAATAAGTACTAGGCTTAGAAAGAATATGTCCTGGGGTCGCTTTCTTCAGCTAAAAAGCCCTTTAAGGCGGTGCTCCAGCATGGCCGCAGTCAGATGACTGAAATAAGTAAAAGAATAAAAGAATATATATATTATATATTATATATATATATATATATATTATATATATATATATTATATATATATATATATTATATTTTATATATATATATATAATATATATATGCATACACTCACTGTCTATCGATCTATATATCAATATATATATATGTGTGTGTGTGTGTGTGTGGTGTGTGTGGTGTGTATGTGTGTGGTGTGTGTGTACTGATATATATATATAGTACACATAAAGAGAAAGCGAGAGGGAGAAAGAGTAAAAGAGAGAGGGAGAGAGAAAGAGAGGTTTTAACATACACCCACACAACACGAATGCACTTAAACAATAGCTGGATAAAGGTCAATTGACCCTGAATTAGTAAAAAGCCTAGATTTACTTTATCTGGATTGGTTACAGACGTCGTTGTTACGCGGTTAGAATTACTGATTGTATAATGTAAACACTAAGTATAATGTCTAGCTTACATACTACTACAACTACCACCACCACCCCTACCACCACCACCACAACCACCACCAATACTACTACTACTACCACCACTACTACTACCGCCACCATCACCAATACTACTACTACTACTACTACTACTACTACTACTATTACTACTACTACTACTGTTTTTTATATTGTTTCCTTAAATTAGTGTGGAAGACTTTAACAGGCTCATTTACACACTTTTCACAAAGGGGAACGGACATTCTATTACACGGGCTATTACTTCACTCGATACTGACACCGAAATGGTATACATACGACATGTCGACCTCGGTTCTATTCCAACTGAGTGCATAAAGGCACGAATCGAAATACGGTCTGGTGTTCCGCCAGTTTTGACATCCATTGCACTGTATTATTACTCACATAATTGTGCGGCGAGCTGGCAGAATCGTTAGCACAACGGGCAAAAATGCTCAGCGGCATTTCGTCCGTCTTTATTTTCTGAGTTCAAATTCCGCCGAAGTTGACTTCGCCTTTCATCCTTCCGGGGTCGATGGATTAAGTACAAGTGAAACACTGGGGTCGATGTAATCGATTATCCCTCTTCCTCAAATTTCAGGAGTTATTCTTGTAGTAAAAATGATTATTAATCCTATACTGGTTTCAGATTTTGGCACAAGGACAGCAACGTCGTGGAAGTTGATAAGTTGATTACATCGACCTCCAATGCTCGACTGGAACTTATTTTATCGACCCCGAATGGATGAAAGGCAAATTCGACCTCGGCAGAATTTGAAGTCAGAGCATAAAGACGGATGTGGGTAGTAATATATTAATTGCGATATTAAGGCGGCGCATTGACAAAATTGGTTAACGGCATTTCGTCCGTCTTTACGTTCTGAGTTCAAATTCTGCTGAGATTGAGTTTGCCTTTTATCCTTTCGGGGTTGATGAAGTAAGTACTAGTGAAACACTAGGTCCGATATAATTGACTTACCCACTCCCCCCGACACTGTTGGTCTTGTACCAAAATTTGAAACCAATATATTACAACCATCGTTTTGTTACTAATACACGAGGTCTATACCAAAAGTAATGTAAAAGTTGGCATAACTTTTGTCTTTTTATTTTCCTGACAAATGTCATTCAATGTGCATAGGTTGCTTGAGTGACTCTTCTGTGCAAAAGTACCACTCAACTCAATCTCCACCACAAACTATATATCCGCTTCATCGTTGAACCCAACTTTCGATTCCTCTTTAAAATAACCTAGTGCACACTGCCGTATCTATTTCTTTGCAACCATTTCACCATGTTCATGTCATCAAATCATTGTCCTTGAAGGCTGTCCTTCATTGGATTGGACCGTTGAAAGTCGGAGAGCGCCAATTCTGGGAGGTCCATTCGATGGGAGCCACTGGCTTGTTCGATTTACAAACTGCCTGAATTATAGCCGAAGACGTGCTTGAACGCACATTGCCATGTTAAATGAGGACTCTTTTCTCAGATTCTTGTTTGGTCTCTTCTTTTTAATGGCTTCTCTCAATCTTTTGTGCGTCTCAGTGTATTGCTCACTGTTCACGGCACAGCCACGTTCAAGAAGATCAAGGAGAATGATGCCCTTGTCACCCCTTAATACAGCCACCGTATAGGCGTGTTGGCATTCCATGGATTGAGCTTTCATTTTTAAATCATAGATCGCTCACCTTTCATTCCTCGACACCAGATTGGGGAAAAACGCAAAACATACCTTCATCGACTTCAATGTATTATTACTTCCGATATATTATTATATATTGGCTTCAAAATTTGGCACATGGCCAGCAATTTCAGAGGAGGGGTAAGTCGATTACATCGTTCCCAGTGATCAACTGGCATTTATTTTATAGACCTCGAAAGGATTAAAGGCAAAGTCGATCTCAGCGGAATTTGAACTCAGAACGTAAAGTTGGAAGCGGTGACGATTCTGCCAAGCCAACGCCTTAATATTATCATATATTAACACTGATATGTAATTACTAATATAATGTATTCCTACTAATGTATTACAACTAATGTATTACTAGAAATTTATTACAATTACAATATTACAACTATTGTGTTACTACTAATATATTATTATGTATTACTGAAAACGTATTACTACGAATGTATTATTAGTAGTGATACTATATTAGCATCACAACTAACGTTACTAATGATTTCTGACATAGACAGAAGGCCACAGCATTCATGAATGGTCATAATCAATAGTATCGATCGTCTTTACTTTACCAACCTCATATATAAAAGTGAAATACACATCAATAGTATTTGAACTCAGAGTGCTTAATTATTATAATTGTTTCTAATTTAGGCACAAGGCCAGCAGTTTTGAGGAAAGGTTATTAATTGCTAACACATTTTACCCAAGACCTTAACCTCTTTTTTTTTTATCGAGCCCGATAGAATGAAAGACCTTGGTAGGATTTCGATGTACAGTAAGTGAAAAGTATTACAAAATTGAAGTGGCTCCATAAAAATCGATTGCGAATGATAAAAAATATTATATACTAAGGCTCTAACCAAGGGCCAAACAAGAAAACTTATTGATCCATGACCACCCAAACCAAACAGGCATTATCCCCTCCCCCTACTGTCATAACCTGGCTTCACCTGCCTTTCAACAAATTTTCAGGAGGAGTAATCACTTTTCGCTTCATCCTCACATTTCTTTGTTTGTGAAACTTGGGAGAAATGGAGGAGGTTTCGGCCAATGACGAAAATAATTTGATCAGTTCTTTCTATTCACTCGTGCTTTTTCGCCAAAGCCACCAGAGAACTGTCTGTCTTCTCTGTCAAAAGAAAGCGGCGGAACAGTCTTCACAATGGACTAGGTCGCTTGCTGGACCGTCCTGCACATAGCAACAATTGTTCAAATTCCTCAGGTCACCAATTTTCGGACAATGCTCGTGGATGACATTCTTCTGGATCAGATTGGTCAGTTGATTCTCGTGGATGACTGGCCTTCAAAGTTCATTGGCACTGCCCCTTTTCTCCCGATTCTGGAAATAAAAAAAAAGTAGCGCTCTATAAAATGCTATTTGGAAGATCTGGTGACTACGATGTTCGACTGGTGGAGTACGGTAAACAACTGACAACATTCCAGGTAACAGATGTCCAATAATTTTCTTCGTTTGTTCCAGGACTGCAGTTTCGTCAAGAAGATGAGCTGTAGGAAAACCTACCCAGCAAAGGGCAACCATAATTGCCCACTGTTCAGGTCCCCATACTCGTAAGTGGAAGGAATAGTACAGCTGTGAGTGGGTCACATTGCTGTTGTTGCTGTAGTAGACACTTCTTGTCTTTGTTGGCAACAGTTTGAAGAGAGGTGCTCTTGATGTTATGATTTGTTGCTTATAATGAACATAAGGGAATTTCATTTGCCGAGTTTCAAGTTATAGCAGCTGTCGCCCTAAGGCCGACAACCTTTATCATTTGTGGTTGTTTTTTATGTTCTTTCCGGTCTTCCGTGCAGAAATCTTTTAGATGGGTGTTGCTACAACTCGTCTAACAGCTAGATCATCTACCTCAGATATTGAGCTTTCAGTACCATTTGCAGACACAGTTCTGGTTAATGCTTTATGGCGTTTAATTCTTATGTTCATGGTAATCTCATCGACTACATCACCAAATATTACATCTGCACTTACCATTTTTCTTTATTGTGCTACGTAAAAAACAAAAAGACTACTAGTCCGACGTTACGTCACCAATTTCCCCGAAGCTAACCCTTCTTTTCTTCTTCCCAAATGCCGCAGAACCAGCTATGAGGCAGGTTTCTCGTATACAAATTGCATTTGAGCTTTACTCCATCCTCTGTTTACAAAGATGATACGTATGGTACTCGAGGATTTACGGTAATCACAAGGGCTCGCAAGAATTATACAAGAGATTTCCTTATCCAGACCACAGCTGGAGATATATCTGGAAGATATTTTAAATGAAATCTCCTACATTGAGATAGGGAGGGCGTATCGTACAGATGACAATAATGCTGATAGTAATCCTTTCTAGTAAAGGACAAGGCCTGAACATTTTTTTTTTGGTGGTGGTGGTGGTGGGGGAATCGATTACATGGATCCCGAGAGGATGAAAAGCAAAGTCGACCGCGGCGGAATTTGAACTCAGAACATAAAGATAGACGAAATGCCGCTAAGCATTTTGCCCGTTGTGCTAACGATTCTGCTAGCTTGCCGCTTTAATAATTATGATAACGATCCTTTCTACTGGAAGTACAAGGCCTCAAATCTGGGGGAAGGGATTAAGTCGATTACATCGACCTCAGTGCGGAACTGGTACTTAATTTATCCACCCCGAAAGAATGAAAGGTAAATTCGACCTCGGCGGAATTTGAACTCAGAACGTAGCGATAGGCAAAATACCGGTTAGCATTTCGTCCAACGTGATAATGATTCTGCTAGCGCCTCCTTAATAATAATAATAATAATAATAATAATAATAATAATAATAATAATAATATTGTGTGTATGCGCACGCGTGTATGTGTGTATTAAAAAAGAGCCTTTTGGTCGAACAACCAACCCCTCTTGAGTGTGATGGAAGTCGTCGTGCTTGCCTGTCAAGTGTTGGCCCCACCAGTCATCTACGCTGAAGGGCTTCAAAGTTGAATTCAAGCAATTTCTAGCAACTAATCTTTTATGCTATTTATGTGGAAGAAAATTTCCCAGCAGATCGGAACTTACAGGTCAGAGAAAAAGTACACAAAACGCTGTGCCGAACGAGCATCTGATTGCAACGCATGAAAATTAATGCCGCATCTGCAAAAAAGAAAAAAATCACTTGCTGGCTTTAAAAACCATTGCAGGCCCTACAATCGCTGGCAAAAAAAGAATGAATACAAAACAAACAAACACATAACAGAAGTAAGATAATTTATCAGTGAGAATCCTACTCATCTAACAAGTCGGCAGCCATCATATGTATGTATATGCCGCATTTACCCGTATTTAATTCGCTGGAGGTTTTTCTTCTTTTTTTTTCCTTTCTAAAAAAAAAATGTGTCGATATAGATGTAAAAAATGAAAACATTTAGAAATTTTTGTCAAATTATTATTTTTATTTAAATCAATATTATTGCATTATCCACTGTTATCAGACTAAATCAATATCGTTTTCCATCAATTGTTCGGTTGCATTTGTTTCATCTTCATCATCAATTTCTTGCCACATAACATCATCTTTCAATCCATCAAGTGCAATTGTTTTGCAGCATTTTTTTTTTGTAACTTCGAGTTATTGTATCAGAATCAATGAAGTTCCATGCTTGCTTTAGACATGATACAATTGGTTGCATTGAAGCCTTTTGAATTTTGCCTGAAATAGTAAAGTCATGATCGTGATTAGCTATGTATTTACAATATAATGCTTTCATATTTTGGCCTAAAGAGTTTATTGATGTAGACGTCCAGTGGCTGCAAAAGGCTTGTTAACTCACCAGGAATGACAACAGGCACTGTTTCGTGCCGTTGCAGACTATGCTTTTGTATTAACTGAAAGAAGGCCGCGCAAAGAATCCAATTTAAGCATTGATTTTAGTTGTTGCAAAGCAGCAGCGGGACGATTGAAAGCTAAATTAATCCATTCCTCAACTGTATTATTATTGTACACTCAGCCCTTTTCATTAGCACGAACATTAACGTTATTGAAAATTGAATCCATTCAGACAATTTTACTTTTGCATTTCGATACGACATAAGGAATCAAGTTAACAGCATTAGTATCTATAGCTGGAATTGCTTTTCCCCAGTATTATCATTTTATAATTTCATTTACATATGTACGAGGCTCAGGATTCTACCAATGTTTGATTTCATTTCTGGCTGCAAATTTTTGATGAGTTACATTTGCCAAAATTATGAAGTAATTCCGAGCCTTCAGAAACAGATGTCGACTTGTAAGCCTTCTTCTCACTAATTCTTTGAGTCTATGTAATCTGAGAATTCTATTCGAAGATTAAGATTATATTATATATATATATATATATGATATATATATATATATATATATATATATATATATATATTATATATACTGTACGTGTGTGCGTGTGTATGTGTGTATGTGCTTGTTTGCATGTATGTATGTGTATGCGCGCGACATTGTGATCTCATATCAAGATAAACATATATATGCGTATATGGGTACAGGACGTCACCAATTGCGCAAACAACATGAAATACGTAAACAACGAGAGAAAAATAGAAAACAGGACAAGTAAACACAGAGAAAGGACCCTTTCATCAGTTGTCTGCTGTCTATCTACTCATTTCGAGCATTCAACGACAATATGAGTCTTCAAAGACAATTGTTCCCATAAATTCTGAAATAAAATTTAGGATTTATGGAGGGTCAAAGTTGGGGACAAAAACAGAACAGTGGAGACATACAAGGAAACCGAACGAAAACAAACATGGAGGGTCGTTAGACCAGAACAAGAGAAAAATAGTGAACGCCGGGAGAAATATTTTCTTTGAAAAGAGAAAAGATAGAAGGCAGAGAAAAAACGTCCGTGCAGGAAAAGAAAGATGGTCGCGTAAAGAAAATAAAGATGGACGATGGTCACGTGTGAGCAACGAGAGAAAGAAAAAGAGAAAGCGAGGGAGCGAGAGAAAGATCAAAAACAGTGAAAGAGGGAGGGGAGAAAAGGGGAATTAAAGAAGGATGGAAGAAGAAAACTATAGTCGCATCACAAAGGTGAAGATAAACTTACTTGGAAATGGATACGTGGCATTCAACTAAATAATAATAATAATAAATAATATATTATATGTATATATATATATACTATATATATATATATATATATATAAATATATATATATATATATATATATATATATACTACTACTACTACTACTGCTATTGCTGCTACTGCTGCTGTTTTATTATTGTTGTTGTTCTTGTTATTATATTCATCGGCGTTTTATCATTAACACTATATTCTGCTTGCTTTCCCTTTCACTTTACAACATTCCTGCTACTACTCCTCACAGACGATAAGATTACACTTAGGCACCCACTGACGACAACCCCACTATCCATCATAACAACATTCGTATTCACGCAAACACGTATAGTCCCTTCCTAACTCCCTACAGAACCACTTTCTAACCTAGCCTTACCTTACCCATTTTTCGTTTTTTCCTCCAATATTTTCTCTTTCATTCTCTTCATTTCTTTTTCTTCTATCTTTCTTCTGATGACGGACTAGCGTCTAAAACGTCAAGGCTCTTTTACTTGCTTTTGAGCATTAAACCGAAACAACTTTTGAGAAAAATTATCCATTCTGCGTTGTTTTTTTTTTTGTGTTCATTGTCTTCCTTATATATGTCTATACAAGTGCGTGCATGTATGTAGCTATGTGTGTATATGTATATATATCACAGTGATCACCGTGACCGACCAGGCTATCAGATGTTGCTACACGTCGCTGGTCACAATGCGCTTCGCATTGTTTTAGCTTTCAAATGACACTACCCCGCTGGCTAAGCGAGCAACCAACAGAAGAAAGAGAGAAAGTTGTGGCGAAAGAGTACAGCAAGGATGGCCACCACACCCTGTCGGAGCCTCGTGGAGCTTTAGGTTTTTCGCTC
>NW_021824126.1:15000-20081 GCF_006345805.1 Octopus sinensis | reverse complement strand
CACGACACTCCTCCCACACTCACACACTACTCTCTTCCTCCTCTTCCTCTTCTCTCACACACATACACAAAACACCTATATATGCACACACACACACACACACAGAGTCCCGTAGTCATAACGATCTTCTAAGCCTTCAATCCATTCCTTTACCCTCTTCATCTTTCACCCCTACCTCTTACCTTTCCTCTTCCAAACTCCCCATCTTTTAACTCCAAGAACCCTCTCAGCAACACATACCAACTCCCTCCTTTCTCTCTTCTCTCTCCTCACACACACACTCACACAGCCAAACACACATACGTATTCGTTTCTACTCTAGGCACAAGACCCGAAATTTTGGGGGAGGGGGCAATCGATTACATCGACCCCAGTACTCAACTGGTACTTAATTTATCAACCCCGAAAGGATGAAGGGCAAAGTCGACCTCGGCGGAATTTGAACTCAAAACATAAAGACAGACGGAATACCTATTTCTTTATTGCCCACAAGGGGCTAAACATAGATGGGAGAAACAGGGACAGACAAAGGGATTAAGTCAATTACATCGACCCCAGTGCGCAACTGGTACTTAATTTATCGACCCTGAAAGGATGAAAGGCAAAGTCGACCTCGGCGGAATTTAAACTCAGAACGTAGCGGCAGACGAAATACCTATTTCTTTACTACTCACAAGGGGCTAAACATAGAGAGGACAAACAAGGACAGACAAATGGATTAAGTCGATTATATCGACCCCAGTGCGTAACTGGTACTTATTTAATCGACCCCGAAAGGATGAAAGGCAGAGTCGACCTCGGCGGAATTTGAACTCAGAATGTAAAGGCAGACGAAATACCTATTTCTTTACTACCGACAATGGCCTAAACACAGGAGAGACAAACAAGGACAGACAAATGGATTAAGTCGATTACATCGGCTCCAGTGAGTAACTGGTACTTATTTAATCGACCCCGAAAGGATGAAAGGCAAAGTCGACCTCGGCGGAATTTAAACTCAGAACGTAGCAGCAGACGAAATACCTATTTCTTCACTACTCACAAGGGGCTAAACACAGAGAGGACAAACAAGGACAAACAAACGGATTAAGTCGATTACATCAACCCCAGTGCATAACTGGTACTTAATTTATCGACCCCGAAAGGATGAAAAGCAAAGTCGACCTCGGCGGAATTTGAACTCAGAACGTATCGGCAGACGGAATACCTTCGCCCGGCGTGCTAACGTTTCTGCCAGCTCACTTATAGTAGTAGTAGTAGTAGTAGTAGTAGTAGTAGTAGTAGTAGTAGTAGTAGTAGTAGAGGTAGTTGTAATAGTAGTAGTAGTGATAGTAGTAGAAGTACATACGTAGTCATTGACAACCACAACAGCAACAACAGTGGAGGTGCAATGGCCCAGTGGTTAGGGCCGCGGACTCCCGATCGTAAGATGGACCTTCATAGCCATTCCATGTTTTAAAAAAAAAATTATAGTTTTAGAATTAAACGTTTTAGGAATTGTATAACAAGAATTAAACTGCAGCTGCCATGCTGGGGCACTGTCTTGAAGAATTTTAGTCGAATTTATCATTCACCCAGTACTTATTATGTTTTTCTGAAACCAGGTATTTATTCTATCGATTGTCTTTGCCGAAACACTATGTTACGAGTACGTAGACACACAAGCACCGGTTGTTAGACAGTGGTAGGGGACAACACAAACTCAAAGACACACGCGCATATATATATATATATATATATATATATATATATATATGTGTGTGTGTGTGTGTGTGTGTGTGTGTGTGTGTGTGTGTTCTTTTATTCAGTCGTTTGACTGCGGCCATGCTGGAGTATCAACTTTAGTCGAGCAATTATACGCACAAGACTTATTCTTTATAAGCCTAGTACTTATTCTATCAGACTCTTTTGTCTAATCGTTAAATTACAGGGACGTAAACACACCAGCATCGGTTGTCAAGAGATGTTTGGAGGACAGACACAGACACACAAACACCCCCCCCTCACACACACATATATATATAAATACGATGGGCTTCTTTCAGTTTCCGTCTGCCAAAACAAGCTCACAAGGCTGGTCGGCCCGAGGCTGTAGTAGAAGACACTTGGCCAAGGTACCACGTAGTGAGACTGAACCCGAAGCTATGTGATTGGGAAGCAAGCTTCTTACCACAGACACACACACACACACCGCACGCACACATATTTTTTTTCGAGGCTAATATACGAGGCTACCAAAGAAAATCACAAGGTCTTAGGTCGGTCGGAGGCTAAGGTGTCACGCACGCACCTATTGTAGAAGTATAACCAATTTATTGGAGATAAATTTTAACAACAATGTCTTATGTGGATCTCTCCAAGGGCCATATGGACAACGGTTGAGAACCACGGCTCTACAGTGCCACTCAAGTAGCCAGCTAAGAATAGTAGCTAAGTATTCCTCAATTTACACACAGCTGTATTTACAGCAAAAACGCGTAATGCATTGCTTAGTGTAATCCTAGAAACATAATAATGCCGCCGAGGTTGACTTTGTCTTTCATCCGTTCAGGGTTGATAAATTAAGTAGTTTTTGAGCTCTGGTGTCAATGTAATCGGCTACCGTACAACGCAAAATTGCTGGCCTGGTGCTGAAATTGGAAAGAAAGATCTCTTAGATATAGAAACAGGCATGGTTGTGTGGTTTACTTCACAACCAAAAGGTTTTGGATTCTGTCCCACTGCTTGGCACGTTGCAAAAATGTCTACTATAATATCGGGCCGACCAAAACCTTGTGAGTGAATATTGTATGCGTGTGTGTGTGTGTGTGCGTGTGTGCGTGCGTGTGTGTGTGTGCGTATGTGTCTGAGTGTGTTTGTTATGTGTGTGTGTGTGTTTATTTATGTGTATGTGAGTATATATATATATATGTTTATATATATATATACATATATGTATATATATCTACATATATACACATATACATACACACACACTCACACACATATATATATATATATATATATATATATATATACACATATATATGCTTACATACATACAAACATACGTGCATATGTATGTTTGTATGTATGTATGTATGTATGTATATATATATATGTATGTGTGTGTGTGTGTATGTGGTTATGCATATGTGTGAGCTCGTTTGTCCTCCACCACTGCTTGTTGTTTTGTTTACGTTACCGTAACTTTATGGTTCGGCAAAAGAAGACCATAAAATAAATACCCGACTTAAAGAAAGAATATGTACTGGGGTTGATTTGTCCGACTAAATCCTTCAAGGCGATGGTTCTGCATGGCCGTAGTCCAATGGCTAAAAGAAGCAAACGATAAAAGATACAATATGACCGGTTGGTCACAGTTGGAACGGCTTTGATAACATATCTGATTAATCATGACTCACCTGGGACTAAACCAGAAAGAAAACAATAAATAAAAAAGCAATAAAAACGATAGCGAAAGTGAAAGTAGAATACTTTCACTTTCGTTTCGTTGTCTTGCTTTTAATTTATTGTTGCTTTTTCTACTCCCTTAACTTGGTACCTACATACACAAACACACATACGTACATACATACAAACAGATATGCTCATACATGCACACACACACATGCATACGCATACACAGACATACGCGTACGCAACACATACACATGCACATTGACACACACATACATACATACATACATACATACATACATACGAAACACATACGCAACTCACATATACAAACACACACGCAGACTCGCAGGCATACAGATAAACACACATACACGCCACACATACACATAAACGCATATACATTCGCACAGTCACGCAAATACGCATAAACATACATGCATCACACTCATACACATATACATTCAAATATACATTGTGCACATAAGCATAAACATACACGCACAAACACTCACATAAACACATATACAGATACACACGTTCATACACATGGAAAAGTACATTCACGTACATACATGCACACACATACACATATACGCACACGCGTATACACGGACTGAAACACACACATACGCAAAAATGCGTACGTATGAAACACACAAAAACACATTCACACATACATGCAAACACATACACACAGAGTCACGCACACTCAAACATATACCATACACATAAACAAACATACATACACAGACCCATGTATACAAATTGCCATAGCAACCTTCTCGGTGTTTCTCGAAGAATCATTTACGCATATACCTCACCCACATGACTTGTTAGAAATAGCAGCTAAATGTCCCTTAAATTGTGTGTTCAACAGTCTTTAGAAAAGGATGCAGTTGAAAATGGGTCTTAGGTTCGATGCACAGGAAGAAATGTGATGGTCACGGATGTATTGTCTGTGACTATACTACTGAAAGCATGAACAGAGCCGACTTGGGGTTAAACAATAACTACGAAACAACAGCAGCTGCTGCTATTGCTACTACTACAACTACTACTACTACCACCACTACTACTACTATATATGTACTGTTACCACTGCACCACCACCACCCCTACGGCTGCCACAACCAAGACCACCACCACTACTACTACTACTACTTCTACTACTATCACTACTACTACTATTACAACTACCACTACTACTACTACTATTACTACTACTATTACTACTACTACTACTTCTACTACTACTACAACTATAACTACAACTACTACTACTACTACTATATACGTACTGCACCACCACTACCACCCCTACGGCTGCCACAACCCAGACTATTACTACTACTACTACTATACTACTAATAATAATAATAATAATAATAATATTCATATTGCTACTGCAGCAATATCCATTTTCCAACAATTATTAACGAAGAGTCATCGACCTATTGAAAAGAAACATCGTAGCTAAGTCCCCCTCAATTCACACCCTGTCCCTTAAACCAAACAATTCATTTTGCCGTGAGACACGAAGCCTTGAAGTTTTGTGGGGAGGAAGTTAAACTGGTGGAGAGGCCACGGCAGGAACACATTTGATCATGTTTCCTGTTGGATCAGAGAGTTGACCCAGGGTTAAAATGCAGCAACAACAACGCTAACAACAACATTAGCAA
>NW_021824126.1:0-5000 GCF_006345805.1 Octopus sinensis | reverse complement strand
TTACGGGTACGTAAACACACCAGCATCGGTTGTCAAGCAATGCTAGGGGGACAAACACAGACACACAAACACACACACGCATTATATATATATATATATATATATACATATATACGACGGGCTTCTTTCAGTTTCCGTCTACCAAATCCACTCACAAGACATCAGTCGGCCCGAGGCTATAGCAGAAGATACTTGCCCAAGATGCCACGCAGTGGGACTGAACCCAGAACCATGTGGTTGGTAGGTAAGCTACTTACCACACAGCCACTCAAATACGGTATTTTTTTATAAGAAAACAAAGGTATGTAACTTTTTCAAATTATGGATTTTTTTTTTATTAATAACCAATTTTATGGAATATTTCACATCATGAGATTATGCATTATATATGAATAAATTATGCACGTTTACATGAAAAATGCATAATTTATTCATATATGTTAGATAATTTATTGATATCAAATATTTCATATAATTATGTATAGTTAATGCATTACGTGCTAGCAAAATATATATCATATAATATTATAATTTATATAAATGCATCAGATGGATGGATAAATGGATAGATAGATAGATAGATAGATAGATAGATAGATAGATAGATAGATAGATAGATAGATAGATAGATAGATAGATAGATAGACGAGAATGGAACAGGAATCTCATAATTAAATTCATTTGCTAAACATTTATGCTAATGGAAGTGATTACATGTTTCCTGTTCCCTTGTCACTCATTCATTAATATTATGTTGTGTGTAAAAAAAAATGCTTAGCGTCCGTATTTACGTTCTGAGTTCAAATTCCACTGAAGGCGTTTTTGCCTTGCATCCTTTCGGAGTCGATAAAATAACTACCAGTTGAACGAACACTGGTGGGGAGTCAATGTAATTGACTTATACCCACCCTGATATTGCTGGCTTTGTGCCAAAATTTGAAACCAACGTTATGGTCAGTAATTGCCCAACGTTCAATTCTAAAACATATGTAATATTGAGTACTATCAAATGATTAATAGTACCGCTGTGCCCCAGCGAAATCATTACATACTCATTTTTACTCTTTTACTTGTTTCAGTCATTTGGTTGTGGCCATGCTGGAACACCGCCTTTAGTCGAGCAAATCGACACCGGGACTTATTCTTTGTAAGCCCAGTACTTATTCTATCGGTCTCTTCTGCCGAACCACTAAGTGACGGGGACATAAACACAATGCTAGGGGGACAAACACAGACACACAAACATACACACGCACACACACATATATATATATATATATATATATATATATATTATATATATATACAAATATATGAAAGAATGGAGCTGAACGGCGAATTAACAAAATTCCTTTATTTTCGACATATGTTTCGAAGGCTGCATATTCCTGCATATTACGAAAGCACGTAATCTATGCCCTAGGCACGTAACTTCAACCGTGTTTTTTCTTATGTGAATTTGCTACCCAGGTATCGGTTAATTCGAATTATCCTTAATAAGATAATTCATTCAACTACTCAAATATATATATATATATATTATATATATATATATATATATATATATACATATATACGACTGGCTTCTTTCAGTTTCCGTCTACCAAATCCACTCACAAGGCATTGGTCGGTCCGAGGCTATAGTAGAAGACACTTGCACAAGGTGCCACGAAGTGGGACAGCCCGGAACCATGTGGTCGGTAAGCAAGCCAGTCCTTACCACACAGCCACTCCTGCGCCTATATTATCTTTTTGATTTTGTTATTTTTTTCTTCCTTTTCTTGTTTCAGTCATTGGACTGCAGCCATACAGGGGGCACTGCTATAAAGAATTTCAATCGAGCGAACCAAAACAAGAACTTTTTTTTATAAAGTCTGGTACTTACTCTTTCGTTCTCTTTTGCCGAACCACGGGAACGTAAACACATCAGCACCGGTTGTCAACGATAGTGGGCGCCAAACACAGACACACAGACACACAGATACACACACACACATACAGCTACACAGACACACATACCTACCTACACAGACACGCACACACATACACGCACATATACACACACAGCTATACACACGCACACACATATTTATATATTGCAGTGAGTATATTGTCGTTTAAATTACGCAAAAATAAAAAATAACTCTGACATCTTATTTTAACAGATATATTTACCAAAATTACATAAAAAATATCTTGAAATACTAAAGAGTAAATTTATTCAATAAAATCGCCATTAGCTTCAACTATGGCGTCCAGACGATTTCGGAATCTCCTGTGACTCTTCTGGACGATCTCCTTATTTAAGTTGGTGAATACTATCATAATGCTTGCCTTCAGTTCATCTTTGGTGTTACAAGGAGTTTTGTTAGTCTTTCGCTCAGCTGCGCTTCACACATAATAATCAAGGGAGCTGCAGTCTGGGGAGTTAGGTGGTCAGATGTTAGGGCTGATGCGGTTGCAGACATTGTCTGACAGCCATGACTGAGTTCTGCTTGTGTAGCATGGTGTAGAGTCCCGATGCCAGACATAGGGTCTTTTTTTTTTTTGTTCATTCGTTATAAATCTTTAATTATGCTTGCACTGAAGATTAAAAAGTGCATTTCTGCACTAATTATAAAATCATGTGAGTTGCAGCTGAATTCTGTTTTTAAAAGGCTCGCTTCGAGAGTTGCATTCCCTCGCATTCGATACTATGTGTTTATTTATTTTGGTAGTTTTGACTTTAAGAGTCCCTCCTAGCGTATATATATATATATATATATATATATATATGTGTGTGTGTGTGTGTGTGTGTGTGGTGTGTGTGTGTATATATAGTAGAAATATGTTACAAAAAGAAAATATAAAATACACGTGGAAATGTAAGGGTAAAATATGAAAACTCAACGAAAATGCACATTGCAAATAAAAAAAGGCTTTTTATGACAGGAAACGACAAATATATACATTTAGATGGACTGAGGTAGTAATAAAAGTCATAAAAGTCATTATTATGATATGATTATAAGATGATACTAAAGTAAGAAAACAAAGCGAACCATGGTTTCCGCAAAAAGCTATTCATCGCTTTGAAAACACCGGCTAATACACGGTGTCAGGTCTAATACACAGATGAACAAAAAACACAGACGGTCACCAACTCTTCGTCAGTCAGAGGGTCAAGAAGAGGAGTTGGTGACGTTCTGTTTCCTGTTCGTCTGTGTATTTAGTATGTAATCGTATGTTTATTTACTACACGATTTTTGAATTATACATATATTTATAGATATACAGGTATGTCATATTTTCCGTTTGTTATCTTTTTATTAATTCTGAAATATATATATATATATATATGCATCTTTTTATCCTTTAGTCAAGATATAAAACAGCGCCTATATCAAGACCTCTGAAATTGACGGGAGAAAAGTACCCTCAACCCGAATTCATAGTCCCGAATACTTGCAAAAGGGCAGATGACCCCGTTTCAATGAATATTCATTATATATCATATTTGAAATGAATAAATTAGGTTTTTGCATACATTATGTATTCATTATATAAATTCAATATTTATATGAATAAATTAGGTTATGGAATGTTACATTTCATAGCTTTATTACTAATTTTATTCATTTGAATGTTGTAATTTTGGGGCATCACTTTGCAGAGTTAATCGAACAACTTGACTCAAGTTCTTTTAAGTTTTGAACTCATTCTTTCAGAGACTGAATGTGTGTGTGTGTGTATGTATGTATGTATGTATGTGTGTAGGAACCGTTAATCCCTACACATTTTTCTCTCCCCGTTCTGTCCCCCATTATTTTTCTCTTAACCCTTTTCTGTCGAAGAGTGTAGACTCGAACGAGAACACTTTTCCATTCTTCCCGAGCATCAAACAACTACACCTGTTTGTTGTTCCCTCACCTGTCTTCTCATCTGGCCTGGGCCTATAACCACATGAACTCTAACTAAATTTCACACCTCAGTTTATTACCTCTTGAAATCATGCCTATAGTTCACACTCAGACTAGACGTCTTGGCAATTCTATTTGGACCAATATTTCATATCTGGTATGAAGCTAGTCCCACTTGAAATTGAACCTACATTTCCCATCTGGCCAATGTCAATTACCAGATTTGAAAGCTCCTGGTCTTAACCATTACGACAGTAATCTTAGTGATTCTGTTGTCTGAATGGGTTAAATGGGCGAGGAATTCCTACCAATGGTACTTATGTTCAACCAGATGGACTGCGTCATTTTAAAGCCACGTGATTAGACTTCAGTAACTGGGTGTTAAACACATACTTTTCGGTCGGTTATCTTAGAAGCTAACAACACAGCCAGATATTTATTTATATAACATATGGTCGAAATGAACAGTGCCAAAAAAATATTTAGTTATTCGTAACTAGCTTTGTCACTTATATCCTGTTCTATGTCCGTATTTAGATTTAGCGTGCGTATTTATAGAAAAGATGCGGAGGAGTATAGCGAAGATAATCGATCCACTGTCTTTCACCATCGACTTTGGCTCCCAAATACCGCATGGCAGCGTTTGTTTTATTTGTTTCAGTCATTGGACTGTGGCCATGCTGGAGCTAGCTTCGTCTTTAAATGGTTTAGTCGAATAAATTGACCCCGCCAATTTATTCATTCGGTCTCTTTTGTTGAACTGCTAAATTACGAGAATGTCAACAAACCAACACCGGTTGTCTAGCGGTGTTCGGGGACAAACATATAGACGAGTACCCGACACATAGATTTATACTTACACATGGGCGCGCATTCTTTCTATTTCCCTCTCCTTCTCCTCTCTTTCTCAGTCAATCTCTCACTCATTCACACGCTTTTTTGTCTGTCTCTCTCTCTCTCGCTCTCTCTCTCGTTCTCTCTCTTGCTCTCTCGCGTTCTCTCCCTCTCTCGCGTTCTCTCCCTCTCTCGCTCTCTCGCTCTCGTTCTCTCTCTCTCTCGCTCTCTCTCTCGTTCTCTCTCTCTCTCTCTCTCTCGTTCTCT
>NW_021824125.1:0-17500 GCF_006345805.1 Octopus sinensis | reverse complement strand
CACAAAATCTCGCACGCAAAAAACGTATACAACAAGCTTCTTTCAGTTTCCGTCTAAAATCCTCTCACAAGGACTTGATCGGCCGGGAGCTACAGTAGAAGACACCTGAAGGTGCGACTTAGTGGGACTGAACCTGGGACCATGTTATTGGGAAACAAACTTGTTACCACACAGCCACGCACAAACACAGACACAAAATCTCGCACGCAAAACGTATACAACAGGCTTCTTTCAGTTTCCGTCTAAAATCCTCTCACAAGGATTTGATCGGCCGGGAGCTACAGTAGAAGACACTTGAAGGTGCGACGTAGTGGGACTGAACCTAGGACCATGTTATTGGGAAACAAACTTGTTACCACACAGCCACGCACAAACTCAGACACAAAATCTCGCACGCACAACGTATACAACAGGCTTCTTTCGGTTTCCGTCTAAAATCTTCTCACAAGGATGTTTGTGTGTATGTGTGTGTGTGTGTATGTGTGTGTGTGTAAATGCATATCTGTAGCCAAACACACAGAGAAACTCCCACACATAAACGTATGCATACACACACACACAAACACACAAACACGAAGATATCCGCCCACAAGCACGCACAGATATACTTAGTACAAACGAAAAGATGTTTTGATGAAACAAGGAAATACTATTACTGAAATGAATTAGAATGTTTGCATTCTTGTATGCGTGTGTCTCCATGCACCCGCATACAAACACGTACATACACACACACACAAACACGTATGAATGTATGTATGCATGTATGTATGTATGTATATTGTATGTATGTATGTATGTATGTATGTTGTAAGTATGTATGTATGTATGAATGTATGTATGTATGTATGTATGTTGTATGTATGTATGTATGTATGTATGAATGTATGTATGTATGTATGTTGTATGTATGTATGTATGTTGTGTGTATGAATGTATGTATGTATGTATGTTGTATGTATGTATGTATGCATGTATGTATGTATGTATGTATGAATGTATGTATGAGTGTATGTATGTATGTTGTGTGTATGTATGTTTGTGTATGTATGTGTGTATGTATGTATCTATCTATCTATCTATCACCTACCTACCTATGTATGTATGTATGTATGTATTATGTATGTATGTATCTATCTATCTATCTCTCTATATGTATGTGTATAATTATATATATACACCTACATATAATATATATATATATATACATACACCTATATGTACATGTGGACACTACACACATCTACATACATACATACATACATACATACATACATACATACATACATACATACATACATACATACATACATACATACATACATTACATACATACATGTAGCCTCTATGCATCTTGCTACACGTTCTTTGTTTCATTCTTGCGTACACCTGTGCGTTGTACATTTACAGTCAAGCAGATGTTATAAAGATTCAGGAGCTAAAGTATCAAAACAAAATGAAAGACTTCTTAATTAACTAACCACTATGCAGCAACAGGTAATGATAAATGCATCACCACAGTTATATTACTGGTGCTGTATGTATGTTTTCACAGAATCCCGAGGGCGGCAAAGGTACTAACAACAACGTCAGAAATGCCTCAGTGATATTTCAGATATTATGAAACCACCATTTGTAATGAGTTATAGGATTTTGTTCATGTAATGGACAAGAGATTAAAACTCTTAGAATATATATCACGTAAACACTAATACACATACACACACGCACACACACACACACATACACACACACACACACACACACACACACACACACACACACACACACACACACAACACATACAGACACTCATTCATGAACATACATACACGCACACGTACATATATAAAACCATATGGCTCGGTAACAAACTTCTTATCACACAGCCACACCTACATCGATATATGTATATATACATATATATATATATATATATTATATATATATATATATATATATATATATATATATATATTATATAAATACATACGCGCACACACATACACACATATATATATGTGTGTGTGTGTGTGTGTTTATACATATATGTGTGTTTATATATATACATATATAATATAAATATAATAGGCGCAGGAGTGACTTGCTTACCAACCACATGGTTCTGGGTTCAGTCCCACTGCGTGGCACCTTGGGCAAGTGTCTTCTACTATAGTCTCGGGCCGACCAAAGCCTTGTGAGTGGATATATATATATGTGTGCGCATATATGTATATGTTCGTGTGTCTGTGTTTGTCCTCCCAACATCGCTGGACAACCGATGCTGGTGTGTTTACGTCCCCGTAGCTTAGCAGTTCGGTGAGAGAGACCGATATAATAAGTACTAGGCTTACAAAGAATAAGTCCCGGGGTCGATATGCTCGACTAAATAATATATAATAATAATATATATATATATTATATATAGATATATATATATATATAATTGATCAAAATAAAATAAAAACATGATGCGAAGGATTCAGCGGTACATATGTTTCGGGCCTTTATTAGACAGATTTATAACAATGCATAATGTATGTCTGTGGCCTTCTTCAGCCGCGCACAACAGCTTCCACAAGGACATGTGTTACATCAAAAATTCTATACATCCCTTATCTTTACATTCTTTTACACTTTTATCATGTTTTTATCAGGTTTTTTTATACTTTTATTTCTATTTCTATTTTTACTTTATAACCTTATGCCTTTACATTTATTTATATTTCTTTATATTTCTTTATACCCCCCTTTACATCTCCTTACAACTCTTTATATCTTTATCCTCTACATTTTATATATTCTATACTTACACTTTTTATACATTTTTTATCCCTCATCCCGAACTCTCGCCCCTCCATCTTCACCTCTATATATGTATTTTTTATTTACATTACCTCAACATCCAATTTTCCTCATTCTACATTGAGAGAAGAAAGAGATGGACGCTTCAATTCTATGCTGCTGCCGCATTATGTCGTACGTGAATGAGAGGATTTGCATCCCCAACCAAGAATTTTTGATGTAACACATGTCCTTGTGGAAGCTGTTGTGCGCGGCTGAAGAAGGCCACAGACATACATTATGCATTGTTATAAATCTGTCCAATAAAGGCCCGAAACATATGTACCGCTGAATCCTTCGCATCATGTTTTTATTTTATTTTGATCAATTTACTCCACCACCTACACCACCAAACGGTATACACAGTGCTTATAATTATCAAGTACTCACCCCGAATTTCTATATATATATATATATATATATATATATTATATATATATATATATAATCAAAGGAATTTCAACTTTGATTTTCACGTCTTATTTACAATCTTAAAATAATATAATATACTTTGATATAATATAGTGAAATGATAGAATATTAAATGCTCATTGCGACTGAACTAGTACTTTCATGCATTAAACTATGCAATCTTCAGCTTTATATAGTAGTGGTGACAGTAAGATGGCTAAAATGTGTGCTTTAAATACATTTGTAAAGGTTCCAGAATGTTAAGTCCTGCAAACTGTATTCTCACCAATCAGTAAGTGGCTCCACTAAATTACCTAAGTTGATTGGTGTTTGGTTTAGGTGTCACGGTTTGTTGAACAATACAAGAAACCTGTATTTTGACCCTGGCCAAAGCAGTAGTTGTTTGGCTATATTTAGAAATGTTATAAACAACATTTCCCAGGGATTTTTACATTTCAGTTATCATCATCACTATTAACATCACCTTTATTATTGGTGGTGGTGGTGGTGGTAGAACTTTAAACCCTAAATAAGATCATTTTTACTGACTTTTCTTTCGACCTAGCTAGTATTTTCCTGCTATTATCATCATGAGAACCTTTAGTATTGTTGTTCATGTTAGTGGTAGTGGTAGTAGCCTTAGAAATAGTACCTCTAAGTATTATTATTACTATTGCTTATTTAGCTTGGGTTGGAATTTATAAATAAAGTCCTTTTCTCTGATTTTTCTCTCAATTTAACTTGGACTGTTAGTTTGTGGACTGGAAATATTATAAATATTTTCCGACCACATGTTGCTAGATGGTTACTCAAAGGTATCTGACAGAAACCTAGGTCTCTAATTTGCTGTCGGTACACACGTGAACGTTCTGATAGTGCATTTCCAGTCTGACCCACGTATAATTCTTCACAACTCAAGCATTTGGTACAGTAAATTAAATTTCTGCTTTTGCAGTTCATATTTGCGTGTGTGAATATTTCTCCGATTTTTGTGTTCACATATTGGCCGGTATGTAGGTATTGGCATGAGCCACATCGGCTATCATTGCATTTAGATACCGTGAATGGTTGGTCTTTGTTGCTAAGGTCAAACTTTGCCTTTGTTAATAATTTTTACTAAGAACCAAAGCTCGATCCGTGATTGTATATATTAATTCATTATCTTGAGCAATGATTGGTAGGTTTGTTTTGGCACTGTTGAAGATATTCTGGTGACATGGGTTGTGTGTCACTATAAATAGTGTGACTTGTTCTTTTTTCCTCTTCTTTGGGTTGTCCTAAGTTGTTGTATGGGTGTTTTTATAGCCCGATGTATAACCATCTTCTATAAGTAGAGATGGGTATTTTTGTTTGAGCAAAAATTCTTTTAGTTCTGTTAGGCGCTTGTTCTTGATATCCGCATCTTCTACAATGGTACAAATTCTTCTGGCTAGGCAGCGTGGGATGTTGCGTTTAGTATGTGGTGAATTCAGGTATTGATGTGCATCCGTTAAATAACTGAAACAGGTAAAAGAATAAAAGAATATGCACAACCGTACGGGTACGCTCATATTTTTATTCCATGCATAAATCCAAATTCAATTGTATGAAAATATGCTTTTTATTTAATTGAACGCATATAAATATAGTCTTTTTTCTACTCTAGGCGCATCGCCCGAAATTTTTGGGTAGAGGGCCAGTCGATGAAATCGACCCCAGTAAGCAACTGGTACTTAATTTATCGACCTCGAAAGTATGATAGGCAAAGTCGACCTCGGCGGAATTTGAACTTAGAACGTAAAGACAGACGCATGTAAATATACCGCAGGAAATATTTTCAGGCAGACATCGTTGACCTAATAAATATGCAATTGTTACAGTTGAAAAATATATGCTAATATACCATACAAAATTACGTATTAAACTTTCACGTTAGACTACAAAAGTACGTAAAGGTTTATTTGCATGCTATTGTACATACAATCATATTGAAAATATATACAGGAGTGGCTGTGTGGAAAGTAGCTTGCTAATCAACCACATGGTTCCGGGTTCAGTCCCACTGCGTGGCATCTTGGGCAAGTGTCTTCTGCTATAGCCTCAGGCCGACTAAAGCCTTGTGAGTGAATTTGGTAGACGGAAACTGAAAGAAGCCTGTCGTATATATGTATATATATATGTGTGTGTATGTATTTGTGTGTCTGTGTTTGTCCCCCTAGCAAGGCTTGACAACCGATGCTGGTGTGTTTACGTCCCCGTCACTTAGCGGTTCGGCAAAAGAGACCGATAGAATAAGTACTGGGCTTACAAAGAATAAGTCCAGGGGTCGATTTGCTCGACTAAAGGCGGTGCTCCAGCATGGCCGCAGTCAAATGACTGAAACAAGTAAAAGAGAAAAGAGAAAGAGAGTATACTTATAAACAAATATCAACATAGGTGTGTGTGTGTGTATATATATATATATATATATATATATTTATATATATATATATATATATCTATATATAGTAACCCCAAAAAGAAGAACAAACACAAAAGAACAACAACAATGCGAACACGTGGTACATGTAAAGTATTAGCAGACGCTCAGGAAAGGAAAGAATGATGGTTTAACGTTTCGGGCAGAAGTTCTCCTTCAGAAACAGAAGAAAGTCCAATAGAAGGGAAGACGGAGGAAGAAAATCGCCAACGATATATATATATATATACATATACAAGTGTGTCTTTTGTTTTGTCTGTTTGTCCCCCACCACCGCTTGACAACTGTCCTTGTAACTTAGCGTCAAAAAGAGACCGGTAGAATAAGTACTAGTCTCAGGAAAAAAAAAAATGATAATAAGTACTGGAGTCGATTCATTCGACTAAAAAGTTCGTGAAGGCTATGCCCCGGCATGGCCGCATTCTAAAGACTGAAATAAACTAAAGGTAAAAGATACATAAAATCATACCTGCAAAACGTGTTTGTCGAGTACAGCCAAACACCCATTGTCGAATTTTACACAAGGCCCGCACGCACACACACACACACACACACACACTCACATTTATTTCTAAATAGCTATAAAGACATAAAACATGCAATCTATTACATATTAGAGAAGAAGAGAATATATAAAGAAATTATATTCAAGTATAGTCATTTACGGCAAAAGTTGATGTTTGTAGGTATTTAAGTTGATCATAGTACTCAATATACTCAATATACTTCAGAACGAAGCGTCAGTCGTGTACGGAGCAGTAATAAGAAATTTGAATGACAAAGGAATAAAAAAAAATTATATCATAAACTTCAATAGCTTACAGCTGTTTCCGCTATAAGATTCAATGCACGCATTCATAGATGAATCCTTGTTTATCACCCTATGCCTTTCACCAGAGCTTGAAATGTGAAGTGCAATTTTATTTGGGAAACATTTAGTTTTACATTTATATATTTATATATATGTAGATTGTTGGCGACTTTTTCATTTGAACTTTCCTCTGTCTCCTGTTTCTGCAGAAGAGCTTTGCTCGAAATGTAAAACACCCATTCTTTCGTTCCCTGAGCATCTTATTAATACTTTGCATGTACAACGTCCTCACGTTGTTGTTTTTCTTGTGCTTTTTCTCCATTTTTTAAAAAGATTTAACTATTGTGTGTGTGTTTGTGTGTGTGTGTGTGTATGTGTGTATCGTCAGTAAATCATAAATCCGAAAGAATCACACTCTATGTTATAGAGTAGTAGAGTATTTAGACAATGTTAGTTATGGTTGGTTCATAGGGTTAACCAGCCAGGTTTTCGCGTCTATAAAGCGCTTAGCTTTACGTATGTCTCGTCAGACCCTAATGACTGGTGGCCTAGATTGGTTATAGATGATGGGCCATTACGGTCTGACGAGTATGTTAAAAGCCTTATGGACGCAAAACCCTTGGTAACCTTATGAACCGGACATAACTAAGTTCTCTCTCTCTCTCTCCTCTCTCTCTCTCTCTCTCTCTCTATATATATATATATATTATATATATATATATATATAGATATATATATATATATATATGTATATATGTATATATAAAAAGGCACATAATGATTTTTATGCTTTATCGTTGGTAATGCTCTTCTCTGTATTTATTAAATTTAAATGTTTTCCCCGTTCGACTTCGATACGGCGAAGTTGATCACGTGTTTGTACTAATATTTTGGGGTTTTTTTTCCCTTTTTTTTTTCTATTGTAGATGTGGTTATAGTTACACTTCTCCAGTTTATGAACGTTTCTCATTAAATACACTTCTGGAAAGAGCATTATTGTTATACTAGGAAAAATCTGTAAAAATGTATATGCAGAAAGACTAGACAATCTAAATCCAATTATATTAAAGTTAGATTATTTATACTTTTTTGTGGTTGATTGGATTGTTGATGGATATAGTGTGGAGGCGCAATGGCCCAGTGGTTAGGGCAGCGGACTCGCGGTTTCGATTCCCAGACCGGGCGTTGTGAGTGTTTATTGAGCGAAAACACCTAAAAGCTCCACGATGCTCCGGCAGGGGATGGTGGTGATCCCTGCTGTACTCTTTCACCACAACTTTCTCTCACTCTTTCTTCCTGTTTCTGTTGTACCTGTATTTCAAAGGGCCGGCCTTGTCACTCTCTGTGTCACGCTGAATATCCCCGAGAACTTCGTTAAGGGTACTCGTGTCTGTGGAGTGCTCAGCCACTTACACGTTAATTTCACGAGCAGGCTGTTCCGTTGATCGGATCAACCGGAACCCTCGTCGTCGTAACCGACGGAGTGCTTCCTCTCTAAAAAAGATGAATATAGTGGAAAGTTTACGATTTTCATAGTACATAATCCTAGATGGATTTAGAGTCACCTTTATGAAATTTGGCAATGGTATAATTTGCATCCTTAATGAATAGTAGTATACAAATTTAAAAGATCACATGTAATTTGTTTTTAATTCTAGCTGCAAGTTGAGAATTACGGTTATTAAAGGAAAAGAAACCAACGTTTCTATAAAGGCTACCTGCAATGGAGAGGAATTTAGTTTTAAATTTAGGTAATAAAAATAAACCTGTGATGTCACAGGTTTAAACTGAATCATAAGCCTCGAAGGCAGTATGGGACTGTTTCATAATCCGTGTGCAATTATCAGAATTCACTACATCTTTTAATGCTTTTAGTATTATATGTATTTCTGTATCACTAATGATGGAATCTGAGTTAGGAAAATCGAGTGAGTTGATGAAGAACAGTTTAGTTAGAGAAGCGTAATAATCTAGAGTATGAATTATCAGGAATAAATTTGAACCAATTAATTATAGCTAGGTTATTATTTCATAAATAAAAGGGTGATACCTCCTAACTGTTTTGGAATAATTTTCTTTTCTACTCTAGGCTCAACGCCCGAAAGTTTGGGGGCGGGGGGGGGGCAGTATATTAAATCGACCCTAGTACGCACCTGGTATTTAATTTATCGACCCCCGAAAGGATGAAAGGCAAAGTGGACCTCGGCAGAATTTGAACTCAGAATGTAGTAGCAGATGAAACATCGCTAAGCATTTTGTCCGGCGTGTTAACGTTTCTTATTTCTTTACTACCCACAAGGGGCTAAACACAGAGAGGACAAATAAGGACAGACAAAGGGATTAAGCCCATTACATCGACCCCAGTGCGTAACTGGTACTTAATTTATCGACCCCGAAAGGACGAAAGGCAAAGTCGACCTCGGCGGAATTTGAACTCAGAACGTAGCAGCAGACGAAATATCGCTAAGCATTTCGCCCGGCGTGCTAACAATTCTGCCAGCTCGCCGTCTTGCTTTGGAATAATTTTATCTGTGATTACTTATTATACTTGTCTAATTTAGCTAAGTTAATTGGTCTGCTAGTTAATCTACTACAGTTCTTAAATGGGAAATAAGGTTGTTTATGAGTAATAAGGTGATATCTGCCACCTTTTCGCCTCTGAAGGTGATCTCACCCAGAATGTTCCATTGGTTGCTCATAAGTTTTTGCGGAAGAGATGGAAACGTATAAATGGCATGTAGCATTGCCTTTTTTGTTTGTGGCTTTATCGGGGCACAAATTATTTTTCGAGGTTTGGTATTCTTTATTTTGCATTTAGTTTAAAGATGAAGTGAATGCTTATCTTTATAAATTTAATATTTCAAATGAACCAGTTAGCATACCGGTTAAAATACTTATTGGTGTTTCGTCCATTTTTTTATGTTCTGAGCTCAAAATCTGCCGAAGTCCTCTTTACCTTTCGTTCTTTCTGGGTCGATAAAATATGTACCAGTTAAGCATTGGAGTCGGTGTAATTGACATACCCACTCTTCCATAACTGCTGGCCTTGTGCCAACATCTGTAACCAATATTTTAAATAAACGGAAAGTTCCTCTTCCGAATTCTGAGAAGCTTGTTTATAGATGACCACGCGAGAGATTGAAATGCAAATCTGAAGTTGTCCAGATATTCTTCTTGTTTTCATAGACAAATGAATATCAGGTTAGTTGTTTGCTAAAGCTGTGAGTTTTCAATTAATTAAATAGACTTTGCTAGAAGGAGTATCGATATTTTGGATGGTTAAAGGTTTTTAAATTCGTATTAAAATGTTTAGCTTAAAAGGGTTCAATATTTAAACATACATTAAGACAGCGAGCTAGCAGAAACGTTAGGACACCAGGCAAAAATGCTTAGCAGCATTTCGTCCGACTCTTCGCTCTGAATTCAAATTCTGCCGAGGTCACCTTTACCTTTCGCCCATTTGGAGCTGATGAAATAAGCAGCAATTGAACACTGGGTTCGATGTAATGGACGTAATCCTTCCCCCGAAATTGCTGGCTTTGTGCCAAAATTTGAAACCAATATTTAAATGTGCATCAAGGCTCTGAGCTTAGAGACTGCAAGAGGAGGAAAACCAACTTAGCCATGTCATGAATCGATTATCGTAAGGCGTACATGATCCCACATTCTTGGATTATGGAACCTATTTGATATTGCATTGAATGTTGAGCGATTGCTTGGAAAAAGTATGGCGAAAGGGAGGACGGAACTGACAGCACATGGAAGAAGTTTAGGGACAATAGAAATCAAGAGAGGCATCTTCCAAGGGGACTGCCTGTCCCCACTGATCTTTGTACTGTGCTTGATACCACTGACACTGATTCTGAGGAAAGCAAAGGCTGGGTATGTATTCAATAGCCACCAGCAAAAGGTGAACCACTTGTTATTCATGGATGACCTCCCTCAAACTTTATGGTAAAGATGAATTCCAAGTCAGTTCCCTCGTTGATACGGTGTATACTTTCAGTGCTGAAAATCAGTACGCCGCGAAAATTACTTAGCGATATTTCATCAGTGTTCAATGTTCCGAGTTCAAATTCCGCCGAGGTCGACTTTGCTTTGCATCCTTTCAGAGTCGATAAAGTATATACCCGCTGAACACTGGGGTCGGATGCAACTGACTTATCCACCTTCTCCGAAGTTGCTTGCCTTGTACCAATATTTAAATATGCGTCCATAAAGACAGACGGATCCAAAATCTTAGACTCAGCAAGTTTAAAAGCAATGTATTTTAGTTTTAGTTAATTAAATCTATTAATTTCCTACCCTGAATGTAATTAATTGCTAGCTGGAATAAAATTCACCGAAATTATTGTAAAAGGGTTAAGACCATTATATATATATGTGTCAAGCAAAAATACGTTTGAAGAAAAGAATAGAGGAAAACTACGAATGTGTTAAAAGTAGGTGGAGTTAGAAATAATGCCGGTTATTCAGTATAATATAGAGGAACACAAAGTGGATGAAGTTTGAAATTAAATTTTAGAATTCATTATACTTTTTTTTATAAAAGAGAGCTGGTTAAGCGTAAAGAGGGGAGGTAACTTAAATTTGCTATAACGGTTGAATGCCAGGAATATTGTCCGTTATAAATTCAAAACCCCTGCAGCGGTAAGTATATGATACGCATACAAACGTACGTATACACCGCACACACGTGCAGGCACACACATACACACGTACATGCAGACACACACACACACACGTACACACACACATACACACACACACATACACACACACACACACACAACACACTCACACACACATACACATATTCGCACTAGAAAAGTTTTGTTCTTATCCTCTCATTTCCGTTCTCTGCAGATATCCACAGGTGATTTTACAAATGGATTCCTCACATATCATTTTACAGGAAAAAATGTCTGCACTTTCAAACATGACTACAAAATGAGATGTAAAATGCAGCGAACGAATGAAATATGTTTGTGTCTGTGTGTCTTTTCTGTGGACATGTATTTAGTTAGTTCTTTTATTCATTAGTCAGTTAGTTAGTTAATCACAAACAGTAATTATTGAGTTAATCAGTTCTGCGTACTCCATGACAAGACGAAAATGTTAGAGTGATAAGGCATATAGACACATGAATGCAATAGTTGGTAATTGTTTTAGGAAGAATAATGGTTATTTCTTATAATGATGATGATGATAATAGCCATGTTGAAGAGCATGAGGGAAGTGCAGCAACTGTAGTTGCAAAGAAAGTGAAATCAATAGCAAAGCAAAATGCGCTCGAACATTTGGCTGGTAGGTGGGAACAAAAGCCTCTCTGCATTGCAAATATGTGGCCAGTAGCAAATAAGCTGATGTAGACCAGAAGCACAATCTATCAGTGGCTACGGAGCCCAGGACTAAAGGCAGAGAGTGACGGCTTTATCTTGGCTGCCCAAGATCAGAGCTTATTGACCCGGTGCTATCAAGCCAATGTGATGAAAAATGGTGTAGACCCAAAGTGCCGATACTGCAACGATGAGATTGAAACAGACGACCACCTAATCTCTGGATGTAAGGTTTTAGCACTTGTGTAGTATAAATCAAGACACGACAGAGTTATCCAATATCTACACTGGATAATGTGTCGGCATTATAAAATCAAAACTGCTGACAAATGGTACAAGCACCACCCTGAGGCTGCAACTGAGGGAGAAAATATAACTATTCTTTGCGACGTGCCAGTATGTACATATCGGACCATCAAGGCAAATAAACCAGATATTATTGTGAAAGACGAAAACAATAATTTCCGTTTATTGATTGACATGAGCATACCCTATGACCATAATATCTCGGCAAAAGAATTTGATAAGCCCAGAAAATATAAAGATCTGCTAATCGAAATCGAAAAGATGTGGCATCTCAAGACGGTTACAATAAACTCGACTGCTCTCACAAACGAGAATACTAAAAATGAACCCGACCGCTCTCAAAAATTAAGCAAAAAAAAAAAAAATGGAACAATAATCCAGAATCCTAGTCCCGTACCTGATCGATCCCACTGTTAGTCATGGAATGTGAAAGTGGCTGTAGAATATTTAGTAACAGTAATACATAGTTTATCCTTATCTAATACAAGCCAAAGTTCACAAAAATCACCATTCCTTGTCCGGTACCGGATCGATCCCAAAATTTAATCGTTTCGTGCCAGTCATGAGGCCAAACATACCTGAAAGTTTCATCCGAATCCATCCAGCGGTTCTTGAGATATCTTGTCCACGGACAAACAAACAGACAAACACAACTGCAAACAATACCTCCGCATTCGCTAAGGTGGAGGTAATAATAATAATAATAATAATAATAATAATAATAATAATAAGAAGAAAAGAAGAAGAAGAAGAAGAAGAAGAAGAAGAAGAAGAAGAAGAAGAAGAAGAAGAAGAAGAAGAAGAAGGTGCAGATAATTGTGAAAAAAAATTAATAAAACAAACAAAAAACTGCTTTCTCGCTCCAAGAAAACAAAAAAAAATACAAACTAGTAGTTACGAAGAAAAAGAAGAAATAACAAAAACTAACTGGCACTTCGTCAGTTACGAAAACAAGGGTTCCAGTTGACCCGATTAACGGAACAACCTGCTCGTGATAGTAACGTGCACGTGGCTGAAGCACTCCACAGACACGTGTACCCTTAACATAGTTCTCAGGAAAATTCAGCGTGACACAGAATGTGACAAGGCCGGCCTTTTGAAATATATGTGTTACTCAATTTTGCCAGCTGAGCGAACTGGAGCAACATGTGAAATAAAGTGTATTGCTCAAGGACGCAACGCGCCGCCAGGAATCGAACTCAAGACCTTATGACCGGGAGTGATATATCTTAACCACTAAGCCACGCGCCTTCACAAAACAAAAACTGTAAAGGAACAAAAAACTAGAACTACAGAATACAATAATAAAACGAGGGCAAGAAAATCCCTTATATGGCAAATACTCAGATATACTGAGGAGGAGAGAAATAGACAAAGTAATATTTTGACACTGGCTGGGAAGCTCAGAACTCAGAGTAGAGAATGAAGGGTTTTTAATTGCGGCACAGGATCAAGGTTTCCTTTGCAGTAACCATCAAAACCATATAATGAAGCAGGATACATCAAGTACTTGGAGAATATGTGGTAATGGCGAAGAAGCAATAAATGATATTGTCTCTGGTTGCCCAGTCTTGGCCAAGTAACAATATGCCCACTGACATGACACATTTGGGACTTAGACACAATGGAAGTTGTGCCAGCACTATAGAATGCCAACAAAAAAAAAAAAAAGAGGCTGTTGACATACCCCGTAAAAGTCTCAGAAAATGACAAAGCGATCATACTCTGGGATATGCCAATACACACACGTAGGGAGATGAAGGTTAATCAATAAGATATTGTTGTCTAGACGCATCCCCCAAAAAAAGAAAATTCTGATTTCTGATCGACTTATCAGTCATAATACATGAGAATGTATCTCTTAAAGAAATGGAGTTGCTATCGAAATACCAAGATCTGGAAATAGAGATAGCCCGAAATGGGGAGCCTAAAACACATACAATCCCTATAAGAATAGGTGCTTTAGGTATGATAAAAAAAAACAATGCAGGTAGATACATAACCAAAATTCAGCACTTACGAACATACACACACATACATATATATACATATATATATATATTATATATATATATTATATATATATAATATATATATATATATATCACGTGATCACGTGACCGACCACAGACCATCAGATGTTTTTACACATCGCTGGTCACAATGCGTTCGCATTGTTTTTAGCCGTTGAATGACGCCACCCCGCTGGCTAAGCGAGCAGGCTAACAGAGGAAAGAGTGGGAGAAACAGTGGTGACAGAGTACAGCAGGGATCACCACCCCCTGCCGGAGCCTCGTGGAGCTTTTAGGTGTTTTCGCTCAATAAACACACACAACGCCCGGTCTGGGAATCGAAACCGCGATCCTCCGACCGCGAGTCCTCTACCCTAACCACTGGGCCATTGCGCCTCCACACACACACACACACACACACACATATGTATATATATGGATTGATGGATAGATATGTGTGTGTGTGTGCGTGTATGTGTGTGTGTGTGTGTGTGTATAAGATAATATCACTACGTATGGCATACACCTAACGCAGAGCACTTTCAATGCTGAAAGATAATAACGCCAAAGAAAATCGCACCATGTACAGAAAAACACACAGAGTGGTAGCGCAGTGAAAGTACACAATAACAGTAAAACTACTGAATAATAATAATAATAATAATAATAATATAATAATAATAATAATAATAATAATAATAATAAATGCTCTGATGCAATACCAAGCAGTGGCTATCGTGGTTTCTGATCTTAACTGATTGGAAGTGTTATCATGTACATTATTTTGTCTAGGTATAAAAGATGGGCTACAGCAAATATTCTGCTCAATACCACAGATTTGCTTGTCAGTTGTTTGATCTTAACCAGTTGAGCATGTCCCTTGGTGGCTGATGAGATGTGCATCTCTGATCACGAGCAGAAGTAGTGGGGGATCATCATAGCCATGTGTTGAGAGGGATTCTTTGGGGTTTGAATAATTCACCTCTGGAAACATGGGTGTTTCGTTCAACATCCTGAAACAACCCTTATTCAGGGACCTTTTGAACTGGATGGGTTACTCGACCTGAAGAAAATTCTAACTGGGCCCCACCTGCAAGGTCATGTGCTGTTTATCTTGATATGAGATCACCATGTCGCGCACATATGGTTGTGATGCATGTACCTAGTGTACCCTTATCAGACGGGTAGTCATGATGGGTATATTGGGCTTCGTATATTTTTACCCCAGAGTCACTTTGATGGCATGCACTGCTCTCTCACTCAGTAATAATAATTCTTTCTACTATAGGCACAAGGACTGGATTTTGTGGGGAGGTGGGGCCAGTCGATTAGATCGACTCCAGTACTCAACTGGTACATAATTTATCGACCCCGAAAGGATGAAAGGCAAAGTCGACCTCGGAACATAGCGACGGGCGAAATACCGCTAAGCATTTCGTCCTGCGTGCTAATAATTCAGCCAATAATACGATTCAGTCCATAAAAATAATCCTTTCTACTAAAGGCACAAGGTCTGATATTATGCGGAAGTAGGTAGTCACTCTTGTATGCAAATGGTAATTATTTTACCGAACACAAAATGATGAAAGCAAAACCCACCTCGACAGAATTTGAACTCAGAACGTAAATGCCTTACAGGATTTTATATAATTAACAAGCAGCTTCCCTGCCAAAATGTTCAGGTCTTGTGCCTTTAGTAGAAGGAATTAATGAGGAGGCGAACCAGCAGAATCCTTTTTGTATCGAGCAAAATGCTTAGCAACATTTTTTTCCAGTTTCTCCCGTTCTGCGTGCACACATGGCTGATGCCAACTTTACATTTCATCCTTTTGAGGTCGATAAAATGAAGTACTGATTGATCCCTGATACGTGTCGTCAGCCTCTACGGGACATCCTCAACTAGTGAAGATCAAGCAACTGACAGGCAAATTTAAGGTGGTGAGCAGAATATTTGAACGGGTTGTTTAAGGATGATGAACGAACACCCATGTTTCCAGAAGTAAATTATCCAAACCCCAAAGAATTCCTCTCAGCACATGGCTATTATACTCCCTCACTACTTCTGCTTGTGATCAGAGATGCACATATCATCAGCCACCTGGTTACGGTCAAACAACTGACAAGTAAATCTGTGGTATTGAGCAGAATATTTGCTGTAGCCCATCTTTTATACTATTATTATTATTATTATTATTATTATTATTATTGTTATTATTATTATTATTATTATTATTATTATTATTATTATTATTATTATATTATTAATTTAATGTTTTAATTTATACTAGCCTTTGTGGCCAATAAAAGCATTAATTATTATTATTATTGGCATCATTATATGCTTGACTTTTGCTTTGTATTTGTACAAGTTGGTTCTAAGTCTCATCCAGAGACCTCAAGAGACAAGTAATTATCATTATTATTATTATTTTTATTATTATTATTATTATTATTATTATTATTATTATTATTATTATTATTATTATTATTATTATTATTATTATTATTAATACGCTGAGGGCAGCGAGCTGGAAGAATCGTTAGCACGCCGAGCGAAATGCCTAGCGGTGAAATTTCGTCTGCTGCTATGTTCTGAGTTCAAACTCTGCCGAAGTCGATTTTACCTTTGATCCTTTCGGGGTCGATTAAACATGTACCAGTTATGCACTGGGGTCGATGTAATCAACTTAATCCGTTTCTCTGTTCTTGGTTGTCCCTTCTGTGTTTAGCCCCTTGTGGGTAGTAAAGAAGTAGGTATTTCGTCTGCCGCTACGTTCTGAGTTCAAATGTCGCCGGGGTTGGCTTTGAAACATTGGATTCAATGTAATCCATTTATCCCCTCCCACAAAATTTCAGGCCTTGTACCTTTAGCAGAAAGTATTATTAAGGCGCTGAGCATGGCAAAATCGTTAGCACGTCAGGCAAAATGTTAAGTGGCATTTCTTCTGCCTTCATATTCTGAGTTCAAATTCCGCCAAGGACAAATCTCCCTTGTATTTTATCCGGCGTCGATGAAATAAGTACCAGTTGAGCACTGGGGTCGTCTTGTAATCATCTTATCCCTTCCCCATAAAATTTCAACCTTTTCTGCCCATAGAAGAAAGGGGTTATTGCTGCTGCTGCTGCTGCTGTTATTATTATTATCACCATCATCATCATTATTATTTCAAAAGAAGAAAATCAACACAGACTTAAATCACTTCTGTCTCTCTGTTTCTTTCTCTCTGTCTTTCCTTCTCTCTCTTTCACTCACCCCATCTCTGTCTGTCACTGTCTGTCTCTCCTCCTCCCACCCTCTCTTTACCTTATCAACCAAACA
>NW_021824124.1:15000-19814 GCF_006345805.1 Octopus sinensis | reverse complement strand
TTTACTTGCTTCAATCATTAGACTGGTGGCCAGGCTGGGGCATTGCATTGAAAAACTTTTAGTCAAATGAATCGATCCCACTACAAATTTATTTTTGTTTTTGGTAAGCCTGGTACTTTTCTGTTGGTTCTTTCACCAAATTGCTAAGTTATGGGGATGTAAACACACCAACATCAGTTGTCAAGTGGTACAAGTGGTACAAACACACGCACACACACACAAACACACATATATACAGGGTACGATGCGTAAATTGTTGCCATTTTATATTTTTAATTTTGCGCATGTGCATTGTTTACATTATTTACATTCGATGGATATTTGTCCTCATCATGTTTGTTGTTAACACAACATTTCAGTTGATAGACCCTCCAGCCTTCATCAGGTGTCTCGGGGAAATTTCGAATCTGGGTTCTCATTCCTAAGGTATTTTTCGATGTTATTATTATTATTATTATTATTATTATTATTATTATTATTATTATTATTATTATTATTATTATCATTATTATTATTCAGGTCACTGCCTGGAATCGAACTTGGAATCTTGGGGCTAGTAGCCCGTGCTCTTAACCACTACACCATATTGTGACCTGAACAACAACAACAACAACAACAACAACAAAAATAATGATAATAATAATAATAATAATAATAATAATAATAATAATAATAATAAGGAGAAGAAGAAGAAGAAGAAGAAGAAGAAGAAGAAGAAGAAGAAGAAGAAGAAGAAGAAGAAGAAGCACAACAGCAACAACAACAACATCGAAAAGTACCTTAGGAATGAGAACCAAGGTTTGAAATTTCACCAAGACACCTGAAGAAAGCTGGAGGGAATATCAGCTGAAACGTTGTGTTAACAACAAACAAGATGAGGACAAATATCCATTAAATGTAAATAATGTAAATAATGTGCATAATTCCTCATCTCTTAAATATAGAACTGTATGTGCATTGTTTGTTTTTGATTTTGTTGGCTACACAGTATAGTAGGGTCAGTTGGGCACCATCTGTGAGTAAAATAGCTTCATGATGCCATTCACTCTGCCAAATATTTGGAAATGACATGCTGTACTGCTTGGCATTTGCACCAGAAGCTCCAATACAAAATACCAGAAGCTTCAATATGAACATGTACCAATATGAACATGTACCAATATGCACATGTACCAATTCGAACAGGTACCCAGTCTACATGATGGTGAGGTTATGCCTCCATTCATCTTTCCACATGGCCTCAGACTCAACACAAAGGCCTACATTAAGTGCCTGGTGGAAGTAGGGTTGCCCTGGGTCAAGAGAATGGGTGCTGGAAGACCCTATGCCTGGCAACAGGACTCTGCACGATGCCACACGAGCAAGAGAACCCAGTCATGGCTGTCAGACAATTTCTGCGATCATATCACCCCTAACATCTGGCAACCTAACCCTCTACACTGCAACCCTCTTGATTATTATGTATGGAGTACAGTTGAGTGAGAGACCAACAAAAGTCCTTGTAACAACAATGATGAACTGAAGGCAAAGATTATGGCAGCATTCACCAACTTAAACAAGGAGACCATCAGAAGAATTGCAAGAGTTTCTTAAGTCGTCTGGAGGCCATGGTTGAAGCCAATGGCGATTTTATTGAAAAAATTTACTCTTTAGTATTTCAAGATATTTTTATGTAATTTTGGTAAATATATCTGTTAAAATGAGATGTCAGTGTCATTTTCATTTTTTGCATAATTTAGACAACTAGTTTATTCATCGCACCCTCTATGTATATGTATATATGTATATATATATATATATATATATATGGAGAGAGAGAGGGGGAGGGAGAGAGAGACAGATAGACAGATAAATAGATAGATAGATAGATAGATAGATATATGATGGGCCTTTTTCAGTTTCTTTCTACTAAATCCACTTGCATGGCTTTGGTTGGACCTAGGCTATAATGGAAGACATTTATCCAAGGTTCTATGCAGAGGGACTGAACCCAGAACCATGTGGTTGGGAAGCAAGCTGCTTACCACACAGGCATGTGAAAATTTTAACAATTTTATTATATAATTCCTAATATTTTATTTTATTTTTGGCACAAGCCCAGCAATTTCAGGAGAGGAGCAAGTCTGTTACATCAGCCCCAGTGCTCAACTGGTACTTATTTCATCGACCCTATAAAGGGATGAAAACCAAAGTCAACCCCCTGCGGGATTTGAATTCAGAATGTAAAGACTGATAAAACACGGCTAAGCACTTTGGCCAGCTGGCTAACAACTATGCCAGTTCTCTGCCTTTTAATTCCAGTTAATATTTAATTACATAAATATAATTGGACTTTTAAAACATTGAATGGCTTTGAGAGTCCAGTGGAGCAAAATAGGAATTAAAAGGGTCCATAGGTGAAAAATGGTTGCGAACCACTGGCATTCTCTAACCTCCTCCTCATTAAAACCTCCAGCCTTGTGCCTAAATCAGAAGCAATTGTGGTTGTTACTGTTGTTGTTGTTAGCATTTATTATTTTCCATATCTGCACCAGAATGCTTTATTGAGGTCAAAATTCTGTCTTTGGTGGAATCTATATGAAGAGCAAAAATATAAAATATGAAAATAATAGTAAAAAAAAATTATAAAGAAGAGGAAAAAATTTTTTCCATTCTCAACTAATTGGTTAATTGATTTCTCATCAGTCAATAAAATAGCTGGCTATGGCAGACGAACTATGGGTAATATTTAATGTTAACGAACTAACTCTATAATCTAAGTCAGCTGTAGTGATTAATTGTACAGGATTTGTGGTAAAGAACAAAAGCCTTTCTTTCTTTTTCTATTTTTTTCTATATTTAAAAAAAAAAATTCCATTTCAAAGTTATCTGATTTGATTTCTTTTCTTTTTGTTTTTCTTTGTTTGCATATGTGAACATGTGAATGTATGTGTGTATTTATGTATGTATTCATGGTTTGCATGTATGATTTAGATACACACATACACACACATATATAAATATATGTATATGTGTGTGTGTATGAATGTATATATATATATATATAATATATATATATATATATGTATTTATGTATATGTATACATAGTATATGTATATATATATATTTATATATATATATATATATAGATAGATAGATAGATAGATGCAGATATATATATATATGTGTGTGTGTTTATATATATATGTGTATATATATATATGTATGTATGTATATATACATACACATATTTATGTATATATATATATATATGTATGTATGTGTAAATGAAATGAAAGTATGTAAGTGTGTATATATATATATAATCATATATTTATATGTATTCATGAATGCATGTATGTCTGAGTGGATGCAATTTTGCATGAGTGTATTTGTAAATAGTGACTATCTCTGACGTTGGTATCTGCAGCAATTGTATTTCTGTTACTGTTTACACCCAGTTTTGGTCATAGTCACTAACAGGCAGATGGTTTCTGCCAGACTGACCGACTGACTGATGAAGACACATTGCAACGAAAATAAACCCACCAGGATAAGATCTTGACTCCCTCTCAATGATTAAAAGAGCATCCTCTTTAATTCATACACACGAGGTGGGTGGGGCACTCAAAAGTGCATGGTTTAAGGGCATCGCGAAAGACCTGGCTGGAGGCCCAACCTTCCAAGTTCTTTTACAGGCTTAGAAAAACTGAAGGACTACTGCAATTCGTATGTGAATATGAGAGGGGAATATGTTGCATAGAATCATAATAAACTGATCCTCCTGTGTATTCTTTTACCCAAACCCAGGAACGTTTCAATGCCACATATATACATACATACATATATGTATATACATATATATATGTATCAAAAGAAAAACAGGACGCAAAGGATTTTGCGGTACATATGTTTCGGGCTTTATTGAACAACTTATTCTCATATCAATGCATAATTGATATAACAGATAGATCAAAAGCCTTCTTCAGCCGCGTACAATTGCCACACCAAAGACTTGTATCACATTATAACAGGTTTAAGAAAGAGTTTGAAAAAAAACCGAGTTTCGTTGGGAAAGTAAATCCTCATAGGCGTACATGGTATTGCGAGACTCCAAAACAAATCGTCCATACCGTTTCTTCACTCGGTAAAGAATGAATACTGGGTAGATTACTTCATATAAGGGAAGGTATTGGATGTTGAGAGAAAAAGGAAAGGAGGGGAAGGGGTGAAACTTTAATGAAGTTGGGATCACAAACAAGGAAAAATATATATATAAATTTAAACATAATTATAAAGGATGATAATAAATATAAAATATAATAAAAAAAGTAAAGATGTAAAGAAATAAGTATATAAAGATACAAAGGACGTCACGTATAGGGTCATAAATTCTAGAAATGTATATATATATATATTAGAAGAAATGAGGTACTCAGAAATCTGGATGGTTTTATATTTACAGATATTTATTAATATATCTGTAAATATAAAACCATCCGGATTTCTGAGTACCTCATTTCTTCTAATATATAATACCTGTACAACATCTCCAAACCTTCTAATATATATATATAGATATATATGATTTTTATATACATATATATGTGATATATATTTACAGGTTTGGCTAATGTGGTTACAATGTCTACTGTGAAACCAAATGATTCAGGCTTCATTTCTGCTGTTTGTCATTCACAAAAGCCTCAAAATATAATCAAAACCGTGTCAAAAACATTTGTTTGTTGTCTTTGTGGTTATTTAGCTCCAGCTTGGCTCTGAATGAGGAGGCCTCTTCCAGCAATGAAGAATTCTTCTCTTCTTATATATCTGG
>NW_021824124.1:5000-12500 GCF_006345805.1 Octopus sinensis | reverse complement strand
ATACCGCAGGCTTCTTTCTTCCAGTTTCCATCTACCAAATCCACTCACAAGGTTTTGGTTGGCCCACAACTATAGTAGAAAATGCTTGCGCAAGGTGACATGTTGTGGGACTGAACCATGTGGTTGGGAAACAAGTTTGTGATCACACAACCATACCTGGACATATGTTGAAGTTATTAACAGAACTATATCTATCAGTCAGTTTATCTAATATATCTATCTACATGTTAATGTGTGTGTGTGTGTGTGTGTATCTATGTATATATATGAGTGTCTGTGAGTGTGTATATATATATATATATAGGCGCAGAAGTGGCAGTGTGGTAAGACGCTTGCTTCCCAACCACATGGTTCCAGGTTCAGTCCCATTGTGTGGCACCTTGGACAAGCGTCTTCTATTATAGCCTTGGCCAACCAAAGCCTTATGAATGGATTTGGTAGATGGAAACTGAAAGAAGCCTTTTGGCATATATATATATATATGTGAATCGTTGGTGATTTTCTTCCTCCGTCTTCCTTTCTATTGGATTGGACTTTCCTCTGTTTCTGAAGAAGAGCATTGCTCAAAACGTTAAACCATCTTTCTTTCTTTCCCTGAGTGTCTGCTAATACCTTACATGTACCACATCCTCGTGTTGTTGTTTTTTTTGCTTGTTCTTCTATTCTGGATTTACTATATATATATATACTTATCTGCATGGCCGAAACAGCTGTAAGATGTAGTTTATATTTATATTTATTTATATTTATATTCTCTTATACATATTGTACTTATTGTATCATATTACTCTTTTATGTACACTGTTTTGTCCTATATTATTATGTTTGACCTTAAAGTTTCTATGTGGTGGTTTAATAAAGTATGCGATTGGGTATTATCTGGTAGTGGATGTTTGATTTGGCTGTATTTCTCCATTTTCTTATTTTGTATTATATATATATATATATATATATATATACATATATATATTTATATACATATATATATATATATATGTGCTTGTGTGTCTGTGTTTGTTCCCCCACCATCAATTGACAACTGATGTCGGTGTGTTTACGTACCCATAACTTGGCAGTTCAGCAAAATAGACCGATAGAATAAGTACTAGGCTTACAAAGAATAAGTCCTGGGGTCGATTTGTTCGACTAAAAGGTGGTGCTCCAGCATGGTTGCAATCAAATGACTGAATCAAATAAAAGAATAAAAGAATAAAAGAATGAAAGAATAAAAGAATGAAAGAATAAAAGAATATATGTTGAAGTTATTTACTGAGTGCAATGTATATGTGTGTGCGTGGGGGTTGCATTGTTCATTGGTATGTATTTTAAAGGAGATCACACATTCAGTAATTACAACATTTTGTCCAGTTACCATGGTAATTTTGTTCTTAGTCTAAAACCAAACCAATTCTTCCCCCCCCCACCCCCATGATCCCCATCCTCCCACTCCGTATTCTTCACATCCCTGCAGAAAAACCAAAAGACAAAAAAAAATCCTGGCTTCCCTTCTGTCCCCCGCACTGGATAATAACAAAATTACCCTAACAATCTTTCACCTACCACCACCACCACCTCCACCACCACCACCACCACCACAACAACAACAACAACAACCACTATTAACATCACTGCCATTGCCACCGACATAACCACCACTACCAGCACCACTATCACAACTATCACAACCACCACCACAACAACAACCATTATTACTACAACCACCGCAAACACACCACCACCACAACCTCCACCACAACAACCACCACGACTATCACCACCACTAACGCACATACCACCACTATCACAACCACCACAACCCTCACTACTATCACCATCACTGCCACAATTACCACCACCATCACAACCACCACTACCATAACCACCACATGCACCACCACCAATACAACCGCTACAACAACCCCACTGCCACCTCCACCATCAGAACCATTATTATTCCCATTCCCAATATTATCTCGATTTCTTCCAAAACTTTATCGAACATCACCACCACCACCACGACCCCGCCAATACCACTAGCACCAATGCAACTTTCAATATCACCATTTGTTGCAGCTACCTCCTCCACTACTACAAACAACACCAATGCTGCAGGCAGTACCATCATTTTAAGTCACCTTTCCCATTGTCAACACTACCATCACCATCACAACTACAACCAACACCATTATTTTCAGTCACCTCTACATCTACAAGTTCCAATTACTCCCGGATGAGATATTTTTATGAGATTACTCTACCTGCTAGAAATAGAAGCGAAACTGCTCTCGAATTTCTATTCCTACTTCCTTTGAGAAAACAAGACATGTTGGACGTTATAGTCAGAAAGAAGCGTGGCTGAGTGGTAAGACATTTGCTTCACAACCACATGGTTCCAGGCTCAGTTCCACTGCATGGGATCTTGGACAAATGTCTTCTACTATAGCCTTGGGCCAACCAAAGCATTATACTCTTTTACTCTTTTACTTGTTTCAGTCATTTGACTGCAGCCATGCTGGAGCACCACCTTTAGTCGAGCAAATCAACCCCGGGACTTATTCTTTGTAAGCCCAGTACTTATTCTATCAGTCTCTTTTGCCGAACCGCTAAGTGACGGGGACGTAAAGATACCAGCAATGCTAGGGGGACAAACACACACACACAAACACACACACATGCACATATACATATATATATAAATATATACGACAGGCTTCTTTCAGTTCAGTAGAGTAATTATGAGTAGATTTGGTAGACAGAATCTCAAAGAAACCCATCATGTATCTATCTATCTATCTATCTATCTATCTATCTATCTATCTATCTATCTATTATTATCTCTCTCTCTCTCACTCTCTCTCTCTCTCTACTTTCTATATATATATAAATATATATATATATATATATATATACGCATACATACATATATATTTATACATTTATGTGTATATCGTATATATCATATATATATAGATAGATAGATATATAGTAATAATATAATAATAATAATAATAATAATAATAATAATAATTATATATATATTTTTTTTAGACATCCACCAGTACAACACAAAAAACAAACAAATATATGGCACACTAGGCATAACAACAACGTGGACTTCCAACCTGTTGTCTCTTGAGGTCTCCGGGTGAGACTTGGAGCCAACTTGTACAAATATAAAGCAAAAGTCAAACATATAATAATAATAATAATAATAATAATAATAATAATAATAATAATAATAATAATAATAATAATCCTTTCATGGAATTTATGAATATTTTGATACATTGCTATGAGTGTTTCCACAAATCACACCTCTCTTAACAACATAGTCCATATTCCTGGGATGATTACAGTTCATGGCTGGATTAGTTTTGATCACTTAGTACTGACCTTGGGTTAAACAACAACACTACAATTGATTAATGCCACAACAATGACTTTGAATACAATCACAGCTTTAGTAGTACCATAACCACCACCACCACCACCACCATCATCACCACCACCACCACCACCACCACCACCACCACCACCACCACTACCATCACCACCACCTCCACCATTAACCCCCCCTCTTGTGGCACCACAGCCTCAGCCTCTATAGCCTATAGCTGTACAACCAGCATCACCATCATCAACACTACCATCACCATGACCATCACCATGACCATTACCACAATCACTGCTAATGTTAGTACCGCTACTACTACTACCACAAATACTGCCATTGCTGCTACCACCATGGCCACTGACAAAACCAATAACAACAGCAACACCATCTCTACCATTATCTTTACTCCCATCACTAACAGGAGCAACACCAATGACATCCCCACCACCACCATCAACTTCACCATTAACAACAACAACAGCAATACCATACCATCCCCCAACACATGCCACCAGGGCCGACACCATTAGTGCAATCATCACCACCACCGTTAGCATTGCCACCACTGCCACCACTCCTACCAACACTAGATAGACCTCCCCCCCCCTTAAACACCATTAACAGCATCAACAATGATGACAGCAGCAACACCAACGAAGCAACCACCACTGCCAACACTACCATCAACACCACCACCACCACCACCACTATTGTTGCCACCACTACAGTCACTACCACCACTACAGTCACCACCACCACTACCATCACCACCACCACCATCGCTGGTACCACTGCCACCATCACCACCACCATCGCCACCATCACTCTCACCACCACCACCACCACCACCACCACCATCGCCACCATCACTATCACCACCATCACTATCACCACCACCACCACCATCGCCACCATCACCATCACCACCATCACCATCACCACCACCATCACTATCACCACCACTCTTACCACTATCATTAACAACAATAATAGCAACACCGCCATCATCATCATTGTCTTCATCATCCTCATCCTCATCATCACCATAACCACCACCACACCACCATCGATGCCACCACTGCCACTATCACCACGACCACCACTACCACCACCACCACCACCACCACCACCACAACCACTAACAGCAGCAACAACAAGAGCATCAAGAACATGGACAATAACATCATCATCATCATCATCACTATCTTCACTATCTTTACTATCATCATCATCATCGTCATCAGCATCATCCTCATCAGTAGCAGCAGCATCATTATCAGCATCATCATCGTCATCAGCATCAGCAGCTCGTTGCCTTTACAATAAGCAATTTGTGTCACTATCCCAGCTTTTAAATTAATGCTTTTCAAGTGTGGAGACTTTTGTATGTATATTGGAGGCGGTGGGAGGGAAGGAGAGAGGGAAGGAGGGAGGGAGGGAGGAGAAGAGGAGGATGTCTGGTGGAAGAAGGGAAGGTGAGGTTTGTGGGAGGGGGAAATTATGTGTCAAAGGTCAACTCCAAACTGTTCCTTTCTCTTATAGGAAAAACATCAAGAAAGAAGGAAAGGAAGACGAGGAAGAAGAAATGAATGAATTAATGAATGGAAAAGAGAGACAGAGACAGAGAGAGAAACAGAAAGAGACAGAGAGAGAGAGAGAAAAGACAGAGAGAGAGAGAGAGAGAGAGAAAGAAGATTAGAAGTCTGGTAAAAGATGCTGGAGCAAGAGTAAGATGTATGGAGGTGGGAGTGGGGGTGAAGAAGGGGGAAGAAGCTCTCTAAGTGGACATGGCGGTGGTGATGATGGTGGTGGAGATGGTGGTGATGATGGTGATGGTGATGGTGGCTGTGGTGGAGATGGTGAAAGGCGACGGTGGTGGTGGTGGTGGTGGAGGTTCTGGTGGTGGTGATGATGGTAGTGATGATAGTCATGTGTTTGTTGTTGTTGCTAAGTGGTGGCCCTGTGGTGGTCGTTGTTGTTGTTGTTGGTGGTGGTGGTCATTATGTAGTTGTTGTTCCTGATGGTTGTGCTGGTTTTTGTTCTTTTTGCTGGTGTCTTAGTGGTGGTGGCTGTGGTGGTGGTGGTGGTGGTGGTAGGATGTTGGTTGTGTTGGCGGTAGTGGTAGTTGCCATTTTGTTTGTGGTGGCCTTGGTTGGGTTGGTGGCGTCAGCGGCAGCAGTGATCAGTGGTTTTGTTTTTCTTATTGCTGGTGGTGATGATGGAGGAGATGCTGGTATTATTGATGGTGGTGGTGGTGGTGGGGGAGCGTTGATGGTGATAGTGGTGTTGGAGGTGATGGCGGTGGGGACAGCGGCGGAGTTGGTGTCAATGGCATTGGCCATTATTATGTTTATAGAACTGCTGTTGTTATTGTTGCCGATGTTGTTGTTGTTGCTGCTGCTGATGGTGCTGAAGGTGGCGCTGGTGGTTGAGGCGCTGGTGATGGTGGCGCTGGTGATGGTGGCGTTGGTGATGGTGGCGTTGGTGATGGTGACGATGGCAATGGTGCTGATAGTGGTGGTTGTGGTGGTGATGGTGGTGGCGGCAATGTCTGCAGTGGTGGGGATGGCAGTGGCGATGATGGTGGTGGTGGTGGTGGTGGTTCTTGATGGCGATGGTGGTGGTGGTGTTGGAAGGTGTGATTGTGGTGGAGATGATGAAACGTGGTGGTGGCGATAGTGGTGGTGATGATGGTTGAGGCGCTGGTGATGGTGGTGCTGATGATGGTGATGCTGGTGATGGTGGTGTTGGTGATGTGGCATTGGTGATGGTGGGGATGGCAATGGTACGATGGTGGTGGTGGCGATGGTGGTGGAGGCGATGATGGTATTGGTGGTGGTGGTGGTGGTTCTTGGTGGCGATGGTGGTGGTGTTGGAAGGTGTGATTGTGGTGGAGATGATGAAACGTGGTGGTGGCGATAGTGGTGGTGATGATGGTTGAGGCGCTGGTGATGGTGGTGCTGATGATGGTGATGCTGGTGATGGTGATGTTGGTGATGGTGGCATTGGTGATGGTGGGGATGGCAATGGTACGATGGTGGTGGTGGCGATGGTGGTGGAGGCGATGATGGTATTGGTGGTGGTGGTGGTGGTTCTTGGTGGCGATGGTGGTGGTGTTGGAAGGTGTGATTGTGGTGGAGATGATGAAACATGGTGGTGGCGATAGTGGTGGTGATGGTGGTAGTGGCGGCATCGGTGGTGATGGTGGTGGCAATGATGTCGGCAATGGCAGCGGTGGCACTGGCGATGATGGTGATGGCGGCTATGGCGATGGTGATGAAGCGAGTGAGTTGAAATGAGTTGATGAGCGAAATCTTCTAATGAATGTTTAGCAATAAGATATTTGGTTAAGATAGAAAGAGATTTGGTTAGAAATTTCGGTTGACCAGATAAGTTTTTGTTTGCGATTCCAGCTCCAGAGTTTGTTCCAAAATCTTGCCTTTAATGGTTTTGCACATGTAATATTCTGGGCAGGGAGGCAGGCAGGTGGTTGTGGTGGTGTCTTAGGGTGTTCCTTGGAGTGGCATTGCAAAGAAGGAAAGAGCAGAGAAACACATTGGATCAGGTGTAGTGGTGGTGGTGGTGGTGGTGGATGGGGGGGGAGAGATAAAAATTAACAAATGCATATAACAATAAAAAAAAAAACAAATATACAAATGAATAAATGAGTAAACAAAACAAAACAAAACAAAACAAAACAAACGAAAAAGCAAATATTAAAAGAAAAAGGAATTTTCTTAATTAGGCACGAAGCCTTAGAGATATAAAATTTTGCTCAGGCAGGAGCAGAGAGAGAAAGAAGCTGGGTAGGAGTGGGGTGTTGGCGGGGGGGGGGGGTGGATTTGGAAGTGGAGGGGGAAGGGGAGGTTGTAACATTAATACATTTATCCTCGCCTTCCCCACACCCCGAGGGGCATTAAAAAAGGGAAGAAAGAAAAGCAGCAGTGACAGTTATGCACACACACATGTTTATATATATATATGTATATATATATATATACATATATATATATATATGTATATATATATATATATATATATTATATATATATATATATTATAATATGTATATATATATATATATATATTTATATGTATATATATAT
>NW_021824124.1:0-2500 GCF_006345805.1 Octopus sinensis | reverse complement strand
CCATCCAGAGAGGAGTATATACACCAGAGAAAATGGGAAACCGACCCTGTTCTCCTTACACAGGAGTGTCAACTGAACCATATGTAAATTTATATATATAGGGGTTGGACAAAATAATGGAAACACCTTAAAATTTCAAACAAATTAATTTTAATATGGGGTATGAACAATTTTGGCAGTAATTACAGCTTGAATTCTACAAGGGATGGACTCGTACAAAGTTTGAATGGTTTCTGGAGGAATTTTTATCCATTCGTCAGTGAAAACAGTCTCCAATTTTTGTAGTGATGATGATGGAGGATATCAACAGGTTATTTTTGTATGTATGTATGTATGTATGTATGTATGTATGTATGTATGTATGTATGTATGTATGTATGTATGTATGTATGTATGTATGTGCAGATTTGTATGTTTAGCTTTATGTATGTATTCTCATGCATATAGTTACATATCTAGACATACTCATATATATTTAAATGATAAACCTCTAGAAAGTTTTACAGATTTTTACAGTTCCTGTGATGGATTGGATCTGTAGTCTTCTATGTACGTATGTATATATGTATGTATGTATGTATGTATGTATGTATGTATGTATGTATGCATGCATGTATGTATGCATGTTTGATGTATGTATGTATGTATGTATGCATGTCATTATTCAGTTTATTTCAGGATTTCTTGACAATAAAGAAAGAGCTGCTTTCTAACCAAGATCCAAGGCTCCTTCATTGGAATTTCAACATCAACAGGTTACCATCATCATTATCATCATCATTGTCATTTAACGTCTGCTTTACATGCTGGCATGGGTTGGACGGTTTGACTGAAAACTGGCGAGCCAGATGGCTGCACCAGGCTCCAATCTGATCTGGCAAAGTATCTACAGCTGGATGCCCTTCCTAACACCAACCACTCCGAGAATGTAGTAGGTGCTTTTACGTGTTACTGGCACGAGGGCCAGTCAGGCAGAATTGGCAACAACCATGCTCAAAAGGTGCTTTTTGCATGTCACCTTTACAGGAGCCGGTCTGGCGCCATTGGAAATGACGCGCTCAAGTGTTGTTTTTCATGTGTCACTGGCACATGTGCCAGTCAGCGGCCATTATATGTATGTATGTATGTATGTATGTATGCATGTGTGTGTGTGTGTGTTTGTGTATGTATATATAAAGATTTGTATGTTTCGTTTTATGCATATATTCTCATGCATATTGTTGCATGTCTAGACATGCTCATATATACATAAATGATAAACTTCTGGAAAGTTTTACAGATTTTTACAATTCCAGTAATGGCTTAGATCTGTAGTCTTCTATGTATGTATGCATGCATGTATGTATGTATATGTATGTATGTATGTATGTATGTATGTATGTATGTATGCATGCATGTATGTATGTATGCATGTATGTATGTATGTATGTTTGTGAGTGTGTGTGTATGTACGTTTGTATGTGTATGCCATCGGAAATAATGAGAATGGTATTGGTGGTGGTGGTGGTGGTGGCAGCAGTGGTAGTGGTACTAGTGGAGGCAGTGGTGGTAGTAATGGTGGAGATGTTGGTATTGGTTTTGGTGATGGTGATGATGATGATGATGATGATGATGATGATGATGATGATGATGATGATAATGATGCTGAGGATAACGATGACAATGTCAAATGATATTGATATTGGATTTCACGGTGATAAAGATGATGATGATGATGATGAGGACGATGATTGGGTTGTTGTTATTGGTGCTGGTGAGGTTGGTGGTGATGATGATGATGATGATGATGATGATGATGATAGAGGGAACGAGAATGTGATTGTGAAAGAATGGTACATAAGCAGGAAACAAACAAGACAATAGCGAAAGACGTTATTATGAACTCTTTGATAATGAAGTATTGTGTTTGATTGCCTTCTGTTTGTAAGGAGCCAGAAAATGTTTATGCAACAGGTAATGAGCGAGAGGTACTTGCACTTCTGAGTTTCTGTGTCAGATTATATATATGCCTGTCTGTCTGTCTATCTATCTATCTATCTATTTTTAAAATATTTTTTTTATTTTAAAATTTTTTTTTGTTCTTTTCTTCCCTTTTACGATCCTTCTTGATCGAAAACCTACGCCACCCCCTTTTTTTTGTTTCTTTTGTTTTTTGATTTTTCATCCCCCAAAAGAAAAGCTCTACCTTGTAACTTGTCTCATCTGTGTGCAGCCCTGTGTGACCAATAAAGAAACTTATCTATCTATCTATCTATCTGTCTGTTTGGCTGGCTGGCTGCCTCTCTGTCTGTCTATATGTCTATCTGTCTGTCTGTCTTTCTATCTATCTATCTATCTATCTGACTGTCTAAATGTCTGTCTGTCTATCTGTCTGTCTGTCTGTCTGTCTATCTATCTCTCTATCTATCTTACTGTCTGTCTCTCTCTCTATATCTATCTGTCCAGCTGTCTATCTACCTATCTATCTATCTGTATATCTGTCTCTTTATCTCTCTCTCTG
>NW_021824123.1:10000-19754 GCF_006345805.1 Octopus sinensis | reverse complement strand
CAAAAGCTACGAACTGGAGGTAGTCTATGAATTCGGCTCTACATCACCGACAGCCTCTCTTTGGACCCTGAGATCACAGGCGACTTGGACGAGCATGCTCCTCACCTGCCAGACCTACAAAGAGAGTCTTGGAGAACAAAAAACTAGCTTCCAACATCAATATTGCTATCTATTGCGTCCTTAGCACATTGTTTATATATATATATAATATATATATATATATATATATATATAAGAATAATGGGAAATGGAGACAACCGCCCAAGGTGTTATTTAAATCATTTGTATCGCCATCTTGGGCGTTTCTCTCCATTTTCCATTATTCTTATGTTCTCCAAAACACGTCTCACTTCTCCCCCGAATTAACTCCCACGCAAGTGTGAGAACTAATTTCTTAGGCGCTTATATGACATCTGACTACCTTGTTACTGTTCCTCTGGATCTTTCCTATAAATTGAGCATTCATATATATATATATATATATATATATGTATACAGAGTATGAAGGTTTAGCTCACAGGTGATCTAAACGATTAGGTACGCTAGGTAGGTGCTGTAACGGATTACTAGTGCTCCAAAGATATGGCTGAGACGGTAGTTATGGAGTCATTGCAAATTTCCAATGCAGCGGATGAACGTTGATATGTTCGCGTCTATTTTCTCTGGATGTTTACAATATCAGGAGTTTAAGCCAGATGGATCTACGCAGGATTCCACGTAAGGACCTATGCATTTGTTTCCACAACATCGAAAAGTTGAACTATGAACTTTCATGCTTCTTTTTTCTCCTCTCTCTTCATCTCCTTATTCCTTTACTCCCTTCCTCTATGTCGTCGTTCCATTATGTCGTCGTTTCCTTATTTGTCTCTGATGACGGAATATCCCATACTCATGGATATCCCAGAAACAACTGTAAGACTTTGAATTTTTTTCAATAATAATAATGTACATGACTTGAGATCTTTGCCTTGCCTTAACGTTTGTTGTCCCCTTTAACAATTATATATATATATATATATAATATATATCTATATCGATATATATATATATATATATATATATATACTAGCAGTATTGCCCGGCGTTGCTCGGGTTTGTAAGGGAAGTAACTATATAAGCATTTTTAGAGAGTTACTTCCCTTATATAACCCGAGCAAAAATCATTAAAAATGCGTAAAAATGATGGTAATTTTTTTTTAATCGTAGACTCATCGTAGACGCGCACTAATACCCAGAAGGGCTCGATATGAATGACGACTATAAGATACCCGCTTTTGGTTAAACTCTGCACCGCAAAATGTGGGAGTAGTTAGGAATCTAATCGGAGGAGACAGAGTCTCAACACACACAACTTCAATTTCATATATATATATAATATATATATAATATAATTATATATATATAATTAGAATTCAGTTGAATTAGGTACTTAAGTTGAGGTACCAAGTTAGTCCGGTATTATGCGCACAGCTTGAAGAAAGGTGAATAAAAAGCAAGTAAGAAGGATGTCAGAGTATTAGTTGCATTACGGCCGTTTCAGGCGGCTCCATTTAATCGAACAATGAAAGCATTACATCATTTTGAAATACACTGCCTTCCTCGGATGCATAAGACAATATAGGTTTTCAACATACAGGATACTTCATTATAATTGTTTTTAGCAAAATTCTACATTGACTCTTTCCATCCTGTGAAAGTTAAGTACCAGAAGCGTCGTATAAATATAGTCGACGAGTTAAGAAATAATTAAGATTCACTTAAATTAGGTAATTAAGTTGAGGCACCAAATCAGTCCGGTATTACTCGCACAGCTCGAAGTAAGGTGAATAAAAAGGTTTGTTTCACTCATTAGACTGTGGTCATGCTGGGGCACCATCTTGAAGAATTTACTGGTATAAACCAGCTCCAGTGTATAGTCTGGTACATATTCTAACGCTCCCGTTTTGCCCGACCACTAAGTCCATACGTGTCGTGCTTTCAGAATTTCCCTTTAATAACAAGCAGTGGTTCTTCTCCGTCACTATATATACTTGGTGACTTTCTGCCTGGCGAAGATTTTGCGTTTAATTTTATTAAAGAAAAGCAGCAGTTTTTTCTGAAGTAGTTGCACCCCAACGCTTCCATTATACGTTCTGCGACGGTTCTGTGTTGGCTGCAAGTGTCCTGCTGTGTCCAGCAAGTGTCCGAACAGTACTGTCGGAGCCACTAGTACAGTTTGAGCTTTGTTGGGTAACAATATGAAAGACACAAAAGTAACCAGTTACAAACTACCGAGACTGAAATAAAAATGTTCGAATCGTCGAAATGTATCTCAAGTAGGTTACTTTACAAGTATTTCCACGACCTATTTCTTTACTACCCACAAGGGGCTAAACACAGAGGGGGACAAACAAGGACAGACAAACGGATTAAGTCGATTACATCGACCCCAGTGCGTAACTGGTACTTATTTAATCGACACCCGAAAGGATGAAAGGCAAAGTCGACCTCGGCGGAATTTGAACTCAGAACGTACGGCAGACGAAATACCTATTTCTTATTACCCACCAAGGGGCTGGGCTGAACATAGAGGGACAAACATGGACAGACATAGGTATTAAGTCGATTATATCGACCCCAGTGCTTAACTGGTACTTAATTTATCGACCCCGAAAGGATGAAAGGCAAAGTCGACCTCGGCGGAATTTGAACTCACAACGTAACGGCAGACGAAATACCGCTAAGCATTTCGCCCGGCGTGCTAACGTTTCTGCCAGCTCGCCGCCTGTATTTCCATGACCATCGCACTGAAGACTTTTCTTGTCCAGCCCCTTCAGTCAAAACCTTCAATCATGTCACTCACTTCTCTTCCCAGGCGCATTATTTCTCTCTCGAGTTTCCCCTTTGCCACGAATCCCTTTTATTTCAAAAGCTTCTCTATTCGAACTGCTCCTCTCTAGAACTCATTACCATTGTCTTATTTTCTTCTGATCTAGGATATTCAGTCTTTTAATCTTTCTGCCAATCGACCCCCTTTCATATTCTAGGCCCCTTCTTTTCCTTCTTTGTATTCCTTACGCTACAGTGGCCTCAACTTGTTTCGGACACAATCATTCAAAATAAAAAAATCTTAATAGCTTGGAGATATTTTTGGCCAGTCAGTTGCTACAACTTGTTACTGTCGACAATTCGTCGCTGACTCAATGAATCATCCTCTCTTTGTTATCTCATTAATTATGCTTTTCTTTTGTCTCACGTCTCCGTCTGTGTTCAACAGTAATTTTTGATAATGACCTTTTGGTGTCGAAAAATTCATTAAAGGAAAAATGTAATAATAATAATAATAATAATATTAATAATAACAGTAATAGTAACAACGACAACAACAAAAGCAGCAGCAACACTATGTTTCGTTAAAAGCAGCGTTGCTACGGCTTCCAAATCTCTGTTGAGATTCTGTTACAATAAATGCTTCAAAATTATTTGAATAATTACCACTCTAATATATATACATATATATATACCACACACACACACACAACACACACACATATATGTATTTACACTATGTATATACACATATATATATGTATATATATATATATATATATATATATATATATATGGAGTGGCTGTGTGGTAAATAGCTTGCTAACCAACCACATGGTTCCGGGTTCAGTCCCACTGCGTGGCACCTTGGGCAAGTGTCTTCTACTAGAGCCTCGGGCCGACCAAAGCCTTGTGAGTGGATTTGGTAGACGGAAACTGAAAGAAGCCCGTCGTACATATGTATATATATATATATGCGTGCGTGTGTTTGTGTGTCTGTGTTTGTCCCCTAGCATTGCTTGTCAACCGATGCTGGTGTGTTTATGTCCCCGTTACTTAGCGGTTCGGCAAAAGAGAGCGATAGAATAAGTACTGGGCTTACAAAAGAATAAGTTCCGTGGTCGAGTTGCTCGATTAAAGGCGGTGCTCCAGCATGGCCGCAGTCAAATGACTGAAACAAGTAAAAGAGTAAAGAGTATATATATATGTCTGTAATGCAAGCCATATGCTACAAATGTGTCCCAGAGAGAAAGGCCACTGTACACAAGAACAAAATCCCCAGAGAGAGGAAAATTTTAATGAGACGGCGTACAAAAATTTCAAATCGCCTAAACAAACAAATTGAAAGCAGTGAAAAGTCCCACCTGGAAATAAAACTGTTGGAAATTGAAAATTGTCTGCAACTCTCCCATGAGAAGGAAAGAGCAGAACAAAGAAGCCTGGCTATAGACAACATAAAAACTAACCCCAGAGCTTTCTACAGGTATGCCAAGAAACAGCTACGGTGCACTGTAGATAGGGCCACTCCTTGAAAAGGATGGCACACTCACAGGAAAACCAATGAGGGTAAGTGAAATACTGAATGAACAATTCAAGAGTGTTTTCACTCCACCCCTTGGGCATTTCCAAATCAGCAATCCAACTGACTTCTTTACCACTGCAGATATAGAATCAGAGGCGGCGACGATAAATTACATCGATATAAAGGAAGACGATGTAATAAAGGCTATAGATGAAATGAAAACAGACTCAGCTATTGGCCCCGATGGATTCCCGGCAATCCTCCTAAAAGTATGTAAGAGAGTCCTAGCAAGACCACTGCAGTTCCTCTTTCAGAGCTTCCTTGCAGCTGGCAAACTTCCAAGAAAACTGAAGGAAGGTAAAATATGCCCTATTCATAAAGGAGGTAGCAGAGCGGAGGCCAAGAACTACAGACCTATCTCTCTCATCTCACACATCAGCAAGGTCATGGAACGAATAGTCAGAAGGAAACTAATCACCTTCCTTGAAGAAAATGACTTGCTGCCTGACACCCAACATGGTTTCCGACCAGGAAGAAGCTGCTTAACTCAGCTCCTGCAGCACTATGACTGGGTGCTGAAACAACTGCTCAATCACTCTAATGTGGAAGTCATATATCTCGACTTCGCAAAGGCCTTCGATAAAGTCGATCATGGAATAATATGTCACAAACTGCGTGATCTTGGCATAGTTGGAAAACTAGGAGAATGGCTTCATGACTTTCTGAAGAATAGAAGTCAGGTGGTAGCAGCCAATGGGGCCACTTCCATTAGCACGCAAGTAGTGAGCGGTGTCCCGCAGGGCACTGTTTTGGGACCACTACTGTTCATAATGGCCCTCTCAGACATGCCCTCAGCCACGCAGAGAGCCACGATCACAAGTTATGCAGATGATACAAAAGTTTCACAGGCAATACAGAACCCTGAAGACACTAAGCACCTGCAATGTGAGCAGTTCAATGCTGAAAAGTTTCAAGCTTTATACTATCAGCATGCAAAACTGAATGCAATACCCAATGAATACACTGGACTCGGAGGGATTGCAAATCCAAGAGGCACAATCAGTGCGTGACCTGGGTATTCACATGAGTGATGACGCGACCTTTCATGTACATGTTGCTAAACTGACAATGAAATGTAGACGGCTGGCTGGATGGATTCTTAGAACCTTTAGAACAAGAGAACAAGAAACCATGATGGTCCTCTGGAAGACACTTGTCCTAAGCCACTTTGACTATTGCTCTCAGCTATGGTCACCATCCAGTGTCAAGTTGATCACAGAACTTGAGGCGATCCAACGAAGCTACACGAAGATAGCCTCTGTGCAGCATATGAGCTACTGGGAGAGACTCAAGAGATTAAAGCTCTATTCCCTGGAGCGTAGGCGAGAAAGATATGCCATAATATATATCTTGAAGATCCTGGAAGGTCTTGTCCCAGACTTTGGCATCGAGAGTCACACAAATGCCAGAACCGGACGCCACGGCGTAGTACCAAGGACTCCAAATTTGCCATCAAGATGTAGGACAAGATATTGTGATAGCCTGGGCTTCAGAGGCCCACGGCTCTTCAATATCCTCCCGAAGAACCTGAGGGACCTGCATGGTGTAGATGCGGATGTCTTTAAAGTAGGACTGGATCTCTTCCTGTCAGGTGTCCCGGATGAACCAACTTCATGGCAGGAGGCGCAGATGAGGGCAGCTGCATCGAACTCTCTCATGCATCAGATGGCGTTTGCTAAAAAGCATCCGTGAGGTAAAACCGTGCCCCAGCATGGCCACAGCTCATTAGCTGAAACTGGAAAATCAAAAAAAAATCAAAATCAAAAAATCATATGTATATATATATATAGTTGAAAATACAGTGAGAATAGATTTTTAAAAATATGATTGAAGATTTAACCGGTTTCACATTTTACGCTGACCTTCAAAAGTTGAGAGAGAAAGACGTGGTTTATGCCGCAGTCGTCTTGCTCCTGACTCGTGTTTGAAGCTTGTCCTATTTTTATAGGGAGTTCTTGGCTCCAATTTGTATATGCTTTGGATAGAATGAGTCTTGTGTGCGAATAGCCATTTGTGTATCTACTCTGTCAAAGCTTGTTCAGTCTTACCTTAGATTGTTTTCGGCCCAGGTAATGACTAACTCAATAGTACCACAGGGAAAAAATCTTTTAATTAATTATTTCGGGACACCATGGACCACTCAAACAGAAAGTTCTTGTTGGCGTGCTTCATCAAAGAAAATTCTGAGTTCAAATGTCGAGAGGTCAACTTTACCTCATATATAAGGAAATACATATATGAATCAAAAAGGGAACTGAAATTCACTTGAGAATGACCCCATGCAAGAAGTGCAAAAGATTGTTTTAACTGGTTTGTCACACCTACCGAGAGGACCATCGACGCTGGATTTTCTCCCCGCCCAATTTATTTTCTTTATTTACCTTTATTTTATTTTTTTTTATTTTTCTCTGTCTTTCTTCTCCTTTTTCTCTATCACATGACTTTGTAAATGAACAATCTGATGTGTTTATTTTCATGGCCTACCACTGTATACAGGGAGATTCTCTGCCCTAGGTGTCAGGAAGACACTCGGCAAGAAATGGAAACAGTTGAAAGATAATGATAATAATAATGATAATAATAATAATGATAATAATAATATAATAATAATAATAATAATAATAATAATAATAATAATATAATAATCTCTTCTACTATAGTCACAAGGCGTGAAATTTGGGGAGATGGGACGAAATGCCGCGAAGCATTTTGCCCGACGTGCTAAAAATCCTGCCAGCCCGCCGCCTTACTTACTGCTGCTACTACTACTACTACTACTACTACTACTACTACTACTACTACTACTACTATTACTACTACTACTCGTTTGTGGTATTTATTCTGAGCGAAGATGTTGTCTCAGCACGGCAATAACACAAAGACTGAAAGACTGAAATTGAACGACTGGAAGAATATAAGAATATTCTTCAGCACCTCCAAAATCTTTGGCGGAATTCCGTGTTGTGTTGTGGTTTTCTGTCTTAAGAGTGACTAACTTGTGTGACACGTATCACTGCGTAAGACACGTCTTACTGTTATCATCTCTGAATTACATCACAAAACAGTCGACACGTCTTACTCAGAACCGGATTAAGATCTGCAAAGGCCTTAAACACTTAAACACTTTGGTGCTTCCATATATATAATATGCAATTCAAAACATAAACAATAGTAAACCGTTAAATAAGTTTGTATTTTTCAAAATGAAACAAAGCAGTAAATTGACTGCGGTCATGCTGGAGCACCACCTTTAGTCGAACAAATCGACCCCAGGACTTATTCTTTGTAAGCCTAGTATCGATTTCTTTTGCCGAACCGCTAAAGTTACGGGGATGTAAACACACCAACATCAGTTGTCAAGCGAATATGGGAGGACAAACACAGACACACAAATACATACATACATACATATATATATATATATATATATATATATACACGATGGGCTTCTTCCAGTTTCCATTTACCAAATCCACTCACAGGGCTTTGGTCAGCCCGAGGCTATAGTAGAAGACACTTGCCCAAGGTGCCGTACAGCGGGACTGAACCCGGAACCATGTGGTTGGGAAGCAAGCTTCTTACCACACAGCCACTCCTTTCCACTTTATTTATTTTTGAAAAACATTTTTTTTTAAGTATGATACCATGAACACTTGACTTTATGAACACTTCAAAATTTATTACTGATGATATAAACTACTTCGAGTAATATTTTAACAAGTTTAAAGTGAATTTCTTTGTGACATAAACCATTTACAATTTCTGTTGTTGCCTCTCCTTCCCTTTAGCACGGGTCTATTTTGCTTAATGGTTAATCCAGCGCCGGTTCTACTGCAAAAGACACGTCTCACTGTCAACATCTCTGAATCACAACATATCATAAAATCAGTCGAGGTTTCAATACAAGAAACGAAACCTTCACATGGTCACAAATTCTGAGTTTTCTTTCCCCCTGGATATTACACACTGCAGTAACGGTTGGCTTGTACTCTTGTAATAAGACCAGTCAAGTTTAGTGGTTTAACGAATGTGTTAACGGACAGAACAGCGCCAGAAGAATTCAAACTGCTGTTCCAACACCAGACAGTGCTAGTCTTTGATTGGCATTTATAGGCCAATAAAACACCTCGTTTATTTATTTATTTATTTTCGTTGATTAGTATATCTCTCTTGGTGTTGGTTATCTATCGATTTTTTTACCGTGGCTCTTGGCCAATTTTATATTCTAAGGAGCCGAAGTAGAGAAGCGTGGCTGACAGGCTGGTGGAGGTGGAGAAGTCAACTAAATTGTTTTCTCACAGTTACATTATACAAGAGTTATTGTATCAATACCCTCGCCGACCCCTACAATAGGGATAGAGAAGGAATAAACTTCTTTACAATTCCAACTCCTTCTATTCAACTTCTGACGACTGTCAAATATCGATTTGTTAACGATACCACTCTTATTTTAGGGAGCAATGATTCAAGGGGTTCGGTCATCTGAGCTGAGGAATGCGCATCACTACATCATTTACATTAGTTCTATCAACCCTACCACGACCATCACATGCAGTATAAAACAAATGAATTCCTTGCAGGATTCGAACTCAAAAATATTGGGCACAGTGCCACCATCTCGTCAGGACTGGGAGCACAAAAGTGGATGAGCTGCCTTAATTAATTCTCTCTGCATCAATAACTCGTGTTATTGACCCCACGAGGAATGAAAAACAAAGTAGATCCCGACTGGAATCCAAATGAGATTATTAAATTACAAACGTGGTACAATTTCATCATTTTCTAGAGGAGGGTGAGATACTATTATTGCAAGCGACATTCAGTATAATAATAACAACTATTTTATCGGCCCCACAAGGAAGGCGGAGAAAAATAAACTTGGGAGAAATCTGAGTTAAATCTACAACCTTTAATGAGGTAGAAAGCTGGCAGAATCGTTAGCACGCTAGGAAATACTTAGAAGCGTCTCGTCTGTTTTTACGTTCTGAGTTCAAATTCCAACGACGTTGACTTTATCTTACACCCTTCCTGGAGTAGATAAAATAAGTATTAGTTGATCATTGGGATCGATGTAATCGACGAATCCCCTATCTCGAGATTTCTGGCCTTGGGTTAAAATTTTGAAGCCATTTATCTGAAACTCTTACACCTGGAAACTGCAGACATTTCTCTCCCTTGTTCTCACCAGAGCCGAAAAATATTGCAGCCCTTAACAAATGTTGACATTTTACAGAGCTCAAGTAAGGTCCACGATAGATTACAAGTCCCATCTCCAAGACAGGTCTGCTGCTTTATACAAAGGCATCCTCATCCACATCCAAAGACGGACTATTTGAATATTTTATGCTTAGCCACCAACAGACA
>NW_021824123.1:0-2500 GCF_006345805.1 Octopus sinensis | reverse complement strand
CAGCAAGTTTGGTATACATATATACATACATACATACATACATACATACATACATACATACATACATACATACATACATACATACACTCACACACTCACACACACACACAAAAGTGATGTGTGTCGCATAGCTGGTTCTTGCAGAATGTCGCCATATTTAACGTAATCTCGCGCTCCCTCATTTAACGTGCGATTCCAGTGTTTTTCAGCCTTCTGATCAATTTTCATGCCCGTCATGAGGCGTCCTCCAGAATTTGGCGAATCATACCTTATCGGGGTAGAGTAAGAACATTTCTAGACTCACCTGCTGTTGTATAAATATTCTTCGTATGCGTCTGGCATCGCGAATGTCATTTGGAATCATCACTTGAATATTGCATCAGAGTTTTTAACCATTTCAGTCATTGCTGTTGCGGGGATAAAGTTTCTTTTCGCGTAAAAGTGCAGAGAACTTTTTGGAGTCTGTTGTGCACAGTTTTCGACCCGCATATTTTGGTGATCGTAGCTGATACTGTTGTTGTTGTTGTTGATGTTGTTGTTGGTGGTGGTGTGTTTATGAGATTCTTCAGTAAATAGCGCTGTTTGTTGGGATACTTGCGAATATCATCCTGAAAGAAAGCGATATTGTCAGGAACAGTTCCATGCGTTGAAAGCTGGTAAAGATAAGAACGGGGATGCGCGCGCGCTCACACACACTCGCGCGTGCGCACATGTATGCATATACGCACATATACAGAAATATGTACATGTACACATGTGGGTATGCTTATATCTCTCTCTCTATATATATATATATGTGTGTGTGTGTGTGCGTATATATATTCATATATACGTACACACACACACGCACATAAATACACATGTATATGTATATACCTGTAAACATGCATGTAACATAATTGATACACTCACGTTCATTATAGATATAACTGATATCTGATCTCCGTAAATAAAATAAATGAATATATTTATCTTATATACATATATCAATGCATATATAGTAAATGTATATATATTATCAATGATTGATCTCGGTATGATATACATACATATAGGGACGAATATATATATTATTGATGATCTTTCTAACTTCATACACACACATATATGTGTGTGTATATATATATATATATATATATATATATATGTATGTATGTATGTATGTGTGTGTGTGTATTTAATATTATAATATGCTTCCATATTTAGATAGGCTTTCAAATACTTAACTACGTAAATCGTGTGTATTAATATACAACAAACACACACACACACACACACACACACACACACATACACAACACATATATATATATATATATATATATATATACATATACATGTATGTATGTATATCTATGTATGTATATATGTATGTTGGTAAATATGATAATAATGATTGATCTCAATATAAAGTGCACACAAACATGCATATACACACACATATATATACGTGCACAATACATGCTTAATATTATATATTTTCACTTACTAAACTATAAATAAGGGTATATTTCCAGATTTGCATTGCCAGCTATTCTATAGTGTGTATGCGCGCGTGTGTGTGTTTATCAGTGCGAATACATGTGCCTTTCTACGCATGTGTATGTGCGTACGTGTATCTGTACGTTTATGGTTATGTGTGTGTATTTTTAAGGGTAGCAATCTCTGTTAAGTGATTCTGAAGATATCGTTAGGCAGCCCCAATAACGCATTAGTTTCGAAAATTTTAGAAATAAATTCGCTTCTTAAATACTCCAATCTCACTGCGCATTTTTGTGGCTACAATGCACAATGCTTTCACACGTATATGCATGCATACGTACATACAAACATATATATTATATATATTATATATATATATATATATATATATATATATATATATATATATATGTGTGTGTGTGTGTGTGTGTGTACATGTATATATATATGTATGTATGTATATATATATATATGCATATATATATATATATAGATATATATACATATATATATGCATATATACATATATATATATATATGCATATATACATGCATATATATATACGTATAATATATATTATATATATGTATGTTTATATAAGTATATATATAGAAAGAAAAGATTATATGAATATATAAATATATGTATGTGTGTGTATGTGTAAATATATATACATACATATATAATATGCTTATTTTATATATACATACATATATAAATGTGCTTATATTTATATATATTATATTAGATATATATATATATATATAATATATATATTATATATGTATTATGTGTGTATTTACATATGTATGTATACGTATGCATATATGGCAAATGAAAGACAGAAGATGGAATATACGAGAATTTATTAATTTACTTCTCTATATATATTTTAATTTATATATTTACACACACACACACCACACACACACACACATATATGTTATAGGGAATTAATAATAATGGTACACCCCTCTCACATGATGAATGGAATAACCTAGTCACTATAAGTAAAGA
>NW_021824122.1:7500-17500 GCF_006345805.1 Octopus sinensis | reverse complement strand
ATGACGCCACCCCGCTGGCTAAGCGAGCAGGCCAACAGAAGAAAGACTGAGAGAAAGTTGTAGCGAAAGAGTACAGCAGGGATCGCCACCATCCCCTGCCGGAGCCTTGTGGAGCTTTAGGTGTTTTCGCTCAATAAACACTCACAACACCTGGTCTGGGAATCGAAACCGCGATCCTACGACCGTGAGTCCGCTTCCCTAACCACTGGGCCATTGCGCCTCCACATATTATATATATATATATATATATATATACTATATATATATATATATATATATATATATAGAGAGCGAGAGAGAGAGAGAGAGAGAGAGAGAGAGAGAGAGAGAGGAGAGAGAGAGAGAGAGAGGAGAGAGAGAATAGAGAGAGAGAGAGAGAGAGAGAGAGAGAGAGAATGCACGGGTTAGCGGTAAGTTAGTGTGGTTAATTAGCGTCTCATTAACACAGCCGAAACGCTAGAACCAAAACGCTAGAACCATTTTTTTTATATGAAACTCAGTGCTTGACTGGTGCGTTTATTTATCGACACATTTCAGCCCCAGTGCAATGCTCACTTCAGCTCTATCTGAACTCACAACATAAACTATCGTTAATTCTTATCACTTGACATTTTGAACGATATTCTAATGATTCTGCGACATCATGTCCTCATTTAAAGCAGATATTTGGCAGTGAAATTGTAAATAATACATTGATAAATTAGTAATGTGAATGTTAAAATGTTCAAAGTAGTAAATTATGAAATTTTAATTTACTGAATTACATTGAAAATGATGAAAATAATCATTAACTAGAAACTAATTAATTTTTTTAAAAAACTATCTCAAAGTTTTATATTTGATTTAACTCTTTTCAGTATGAAGTAGAGTCTGTGTAGTGGCAGAGGAACTACATGGAGAAAGGTCAGTTTTTGCACCATTGTTTTTGCTATGCCAGGAGAAATGCTCAGTGATGGCTCGGTTTAACATTTGTAGCATCCACGAGATTTCTATATGCGTATTGTGCACATTTGGTGACTGATGCAATAATGGTGTTTTAGTATATGTAGTAATTGTGCTGTAATAGAAGTAGTAATTGTCTCTCTGAAGAGACAATCATAAGAAGGCGGCGAGCTGGCAGAAACGTTAGCACGCCGGGCGATATGCGTAGCCGTATTTCGTCTGCCGTTACATTCTGAGTTCAAATTCCGCCGAGGTCGACTTTGACTTTCATCCTTTCGGGGTCGATAAATTAAGTACCAGTTATGCACTGTGGTCGATATAATCGACTTAATCCGTTTGTCTGTTCTTGTTTGTCCTCCCTGTGTTTAGCCCCTTGTGGGCAGTAAAGAAATAGGTATTTCGCCTGTCTTTACGTTTTGAGTTCGAATTCCACCGAGGTCGACTTTGTCTTTCATCCTTTCGGGGTCTATAAATTAAGTACCAGTTGCGTACTGAGGTCGATCTAATCGACTGCCTCCCATTCCCCCAAAATTTCGGGCTCTTGGGTGCAGGTGAAAAAGCAATCACGTTCCGTCGGAGAAAGATTTGGTGTTTTAGCAGTTGACTGATAAACAGGTCGTAGATGTATATTTTGAAGAATGCATGTAGACATGCTTCGTCGAAGATGTTTAAGGGGCTTCGAAGAAATAGCACCGTCTACGCCGGAATGTTTTTGGAGATGGTAAAATATAGGTTGCTGGTGTATATGACAAGAGTGAAGGTAAATAGGCTATTAATGTATTGCCTCGAACTTGAGGCACGTTAGAGTTTATTAGGTGTGTGGCCTAACAGGAATCCGCTGATCCAAGCAACTAGAGGCGGATAGGATCCATAGGTGAGCAATGTTACCTGGTAATTTATGTTGGAGACACCGTTGAATACTTTATGTGACTTGGTTGGGTGAGACATGTAAGGCTAGTGGGAGGAAGATAGGCGTAAAATGTGATTGGATGATACACTTCAGGAGAAGGGGAGACAAGTATAAATACTTGGGCAGTTCCCATTCTAATTTTGTTATGGTAGATTATTTACACTAGGAACACACATTATGATGGTACTAGTGGTTGAAGTATTTTGGTTAGAAAGTGAAGAATGACAATAATATGTTGTTTCCCGGTGTAATCTAGTCGTCGTTGAAGATGATTTATTCAGAAATATAAAGTCATTCAAATCTCTATGTGGTGAGATCCAAGTTTGATTTTCTGAGACATGAAATATTTAGTATGTAATAAAATATTTTTGGCTCACATCAGTGTCCTGAGCTTATAAATTTCTTATGTAAGACCCGATATTTCATTGATTAATACTGTAGAATATGTGATTCAATTCACTATATGTAACAGAATGGAATGAAACAAGATAACATTGTAAGTGACAAGTGTTTTGTCACTGTCTGGTCATCAGATGAATACCTATTTCTTTACTACCCACAAGGGGCTAAACACAGAGAGGACAAACAAGGACAGACAAACGGATTAAGTCGATTATATCGACCCCAGTGCGTAACTGGTACTTAATTTATCGACCCCGAAAGGATGAAAGGCAAAGTCGACCTCGACGGAATTTGAACTCAGAACGTAACGGCAGACGAAATAATGCTACGCGGATCGCCCGGCGTGCTAACGTTTCTGCCAGTTCGAGGAATGCCACCGGCCATTACATTACACCCACAACAAATTTCTGTCATTGCTATGGCGTGATGACTTGTGAGTTTCATTGATCCTCGGCGCTATGGCAGTGAAACATATGCTCCTGACTGGGTGTCGCCTGACGGTACAATGCAAAGGGCAGAAGCCGGGCAAATGTAAATCACTACTTCCTAGAAGTAACAACGGTTTTGCGTAGATCCAACACCTCTGACTACAAACAGCATAGATGACAATTCAACGCCAACAAAATCCAAGAGAAGAGAGTAGCAGAAGCAGCAAAGATACACCAGAGTTGATAACAGTGAAGATAAACCATTTATGCCTCATAAGGCGTGAAGTACTTAGAGAGAAAATATATTTCATGAAAACAGTATATTAAGTATTGTGAGGGCGCGTGGCTTAGTGGTTAGGGCATTCGGCTCATGATCGTATGGTTGTGAGTTCGATTCCCGGCGACGCGTTGTGTCCTTGAGCAAGACACTTTATTTCACGTTGCTCCAGTCCACTCATCTGGCAAAAATGAGTTGTACTTGTATTTCAAAGGGTCAGCCTTGTCACTCTCTGTGTCACTCTGATTATCCCCGAGAACTACGTTAAGGGTACACCTGTCTGTGGAATGCTCAGCCATTTGCACGTTAATTTCACGAGCAAGCTGTTCCGTTGATCGTATCAGCTGGGACCCTCGTCGTCGTAACCGGCGGAGTCTTTAGATATTAAGTATTCCACTCAGAATTAAAGGATAAATATATAAACCTGTAAAGAACGTTTCCGAAACAGTAGATATTTTTTCTCAGGGCCAAGCAAAAGACTTGTGCGCGAATGACAGTAGATTCTCCTTAATAGAATCTCAGAAATACAATCAAAGAAATTTAGCAAATAAATTTTCATCAGAAAGTCATACAAAATTAATGTCATGTACATATGTAAGACAGCAATCAATTAACGATGGAAGTAGACAGAAGATTTCTATTAATTCAAAAACAGAGAAATAATTACATTGCTGAAACTACGATTGAATATATTTTGAAATGGGCAGAAATATTGGAATTTTGACGAGTCTTCATGAAATGTGAAGAAAAAAAGTGAAGTCTGGTTATACAGGTGCTTTCAATGGAAAATCAACAGAAAACAAAAGAACAGTTTAATAGTAATAGCTATATACATATGTGTCTTGTGTGGGGGTTTGTTTGCGCGTTAGTGTAGATGTGTGAATGGGTGTCAGTGTATGTGTGTGCTTGTGAGTAGTGTCTGCCTGCGTAGGTACAGTAATATATATCATACGTGTAGAAGCACGTGAGTGAGAGAGAGAGAAGAGGGAGGAGAGTAAGAGAGCAACAGAAAGACAGAGGGAGCGAGTGAGGTGGAAAAAGGCAGGAAGGAAGAGGGAGAGACGGAGAGAATGAGAAAGTGAGAGTGACAGTGTGAGAGGGAGAGAGAGAGAGAAATTGGGAGAAGGAGAGAGAAGGGAAATGCTTTTGAGCTGCTTGGAGTGAAGGTTTGAAAATAGATTGTTGAGAGATGGAAAGAAGATTTGTGAGATACATAAATCATGATGTCTCTCTCTCTTTCTCCCTATATATATATATATATATATCCATTTATGTCCATACACTTACATATATATATATATATGTATATAGATTTATACATGTATATGTATACGTATATATACATATGTATGCAAACATTCATGTGATTTAGAGTGTGTTTGTGTGTATGTGTATGTTTGCGTATATACGTGCGTAGTTTTGTCTATATACATATGTGTGAGTGTGTGCAAGTGTAGCTGTCGTTAGTGCTGGCTTACGTATGCGCGTCTACGTGTTTAAGCCGAAACCAGAAGTGAAAGCTATTGATAAAGATCGAAAAAGATGTCAGTGACAATGACCTGACTTGGAAAGAATTCCGTTGAATAAATGTAGAAAAATAATAATAATAATAATAATAAGCAAAAGAAAAAAAAAAGTAAAATAAGAATTAAATAACAAAAAGAAACAAATAAACAAAGGAAAGATAAATAAATAAATAAAACAAATAAAACAAATTTAAAAATGATAAAATCATTTTTCAATCGGAATCAATTGAATATATGTGCAACCACTTCACTTTGATATGCAACTGTTAAATGCTTCTTGTTCAATGAGGAATGGTAAAGTGAGGCAGGCATTATTTAGGCTGATTTATTTCATTGTGTTCAAAGACTTCAATTTCTCTCACTGAGATTCTTTATTTCTTTGTAAAGAATCAGTGAGAGGAAAGATACGATTCCGGTTTAAAATTTGAAAAGCAAAGATCAAAGACGGACACAAATTTAAAACATTCGTAAAGTTTGATCCAAATGTCTTAGCAAGTCATTTATAACAATGTTTGAGAAAGAAAAAAATAATAGACATTTCATTATTATTATTATTATTATTTTATTATTATTATTATTATTATTATTATTATTATTATTACTATTATTATTATTATTATTATTATTATTTTATTATTATTATTATTATTATTATTATTATTATATTATTATTATTATATTATTATTATTATTATTATTACTATTATTATCATTATTATTATATTATTATTATTAGTATTATTGTTATTATTATTATTATTATTATTATTATTATTATTATTATTACTATTATTATTATTATTATTGCTGTTATTAATATTAGGTTGTTGTTAATGTTGCTTGTCTTCTGGTTTTCTTTCTTTCTTTCTTTTTTTTTTTTTTTGAAATCTCATAATTTATTAAAACTATTTAAATATATATTCCATATTGGAAATTATTATAATAATGGCAGAAGAGAAAACTCAACATATGCTGCTATACGTTTAAATAGAATTTTGCTTTTCTGGAGACAAGAATTGGAGAAGAATTTCAAGAAATGATTTTTAGTAGCTTTTGTGGCCGTTAATATCGTTGCCGCTGTTGCTGCTATTGTTGCAGATGTTCTTGTGGTTTAGCCCCCGGTCAGATCTGACTGAGTAGAGTTATAATAAAAAAAAAAAACATTCAAATTTAATGCATTTAGAAGTACGTTGTTTAATGTGGTTTTCCACCATATTTTTAAGATAGCAAAACGTGATTTGCGTGAGAATTTAGCGCCATTTCTTGGAAATTTAACAATCACGCAGAAACAAATATTATAGCCCCGACTTTCATGGTGTAGGGTCACTCGGTTTCGGGCTTTGAAACCAATGCTGTTGAGCGTGGTTTTCAACAATACTGGTTATATAAATTGCTTATTAGTAATCTATTCAATGACGCGAACCATAAAAATAAGCTCGTCTACATGCATGCTAAGGTAGCAATAACAGTAAAATTTCACTTAAATCAGGATTTAACATTGAAAATGGGAGAAGACATATGCATTCGGTATGTAGACTTGGAAGCTAATGGCTTTATGAAAAACAGCAGATCATGGCTAAATTGATTTTGACCATTAATCTGCACAGTTAGGAGTGACTGGGAGCTAAACTAGAACAGACAAAGCTTACAAGAAATGACAGCCAATAAAGGAAAACATTCGTTGTAATATTAGATATACAAAAAATAGGCGACTGACACTGTACAATGTCTTTCATCAAAGGGGAAAATTGAAACCAGATGAAGTCGACGTCAACACATTGGGAACAACGAAATCGATTATGTATCACACAAAAAAAGCCTTTTCGCTGCTGCATTATAGTTGAAATAATCCTTTATTTATGGAAATTGCTTATATATATATATGTATAAATACCAGAGTAAGCACATAAAAATGTGAGACAAGGTGGAAAACTATAGTGATCGAATACCGGAGGTAGAATAATATGCCTTATTAATTATTCCCGTTCTTCGGTCTGGGAATAGAAACCGCAATCCTACAACTGCGAGTCCGCTACTCTAACCACTGGGCCATTGCGCCTCCACACACACACACACGCCCCACCCACACGCATATATATATACATACATTTATATACATATATATACACATACATTTATATGTATATGTATATGTATATATATATATATATATATATATACGTATACATTTATATTTATATTTAGAGAGAGCGAGAGAGAGAGAGAGAGAGAATTTCTCCAGGTTTTGCAATTTGTGTTATCTCTGGGAAGCCACGATTTCACAGATCTTGAAGTTTCTCATATATGTTGCCTTCTTACAGTAGATCTCACATTTGATTGAAATTTACCAAGCTATAATTTGCTTCTGAGTATCACTGTACATGTTTACGTACACAGATATTCCACCTTAACAACACTGACCGACGAACGAAACTCTGAGTAACAGTTTTTTTTTATGCCTTTGCAGCTTTTTAATAAAATATAGATAGATATATAGATATGTTTCTTTATTAACCACACAGGGCTGCACACAAATAGAACAAGTTACAAGGTAGAGCTTTTCTTTTGAAGGTTTAAAAAAAAAAAAAGGAAGGGGGTGTTTCGATCAAAAGGGATCGTAAAAGGAGAGAAAAAGGACAAAAAAGGGGGGTTAAAAAAAAGGGGGAGAGGGAAAAAAATGATCAATAGGGATCGTTATCACAGAAATGTCAATATGAAGTGTAAAGGGGAGGACAGGTGAGGTTTACCCGTGGAAAGAAAAGCCTACGGAAAAGACCACGGTAACCTCGGTCAATGGAGTCACATGTTATATTTCTTCTTTTTTTTTGCGAATAAGCAACTCTCTGTTTTCAATTTCTGGGTTCATAGGATCATGCTCAAGGTGGCTTCGTCATTCATACGTGCCATTCTTGCTACATTCACCCATCTTTTTTTAAAACATTCGCTAGACAAAACTTGCCTCTCTACTCTCACTTTCCTTTTCAAGTGGTACTTGAAGAAGTTGATGAGAGACTGACCATAGATATATAGATAGATAGATGGATGGATGGATGGACAGGTGCTTAGATAGATAGATAGATAGATAGATAGATAGATAGATAGATAGATAGATAGATAGATAGATAGATAGATAGATAGATAGATAGATAGATAGATACATAGATAGATGGATAGATAGATAGATAGATAGATAGATAGATAGATAGATAGATAGATAGATAGATAGATAGATAGATAGATAGATAGATAGATAGATAGATAGATAGATAGATCGATAGATAGATAGCTAGATAGTGTATATGTACTGGAGGCTGAAATATCCCCAAATAATTATTCCTACCTTTTAAATTTTCATATTCAGACGCTGGTGATTATTGGAACCATTGAGACATTTGATAAAACATTATATAAAAATTATGTACATATCGTATCAGTAGTAACTGCTGTTTGATAATACACTGGGAGGAAAGTGATGGCTTGGGATGAAGGTATATATACATATGGAAAGAAAATGGAAAACATATTAGGAAATGCGTAAACATAAAATTTTCTAATAAAATTTTGCGTAAGCGACGATGGAAAATTAATTACAAAAATATATGAAGCTCGAGTTTAAAGAGAAAATTATCCAGGAAAGCTGGAGAATCAGATAAAAAACAAAGGCTGTGTGGTAAGTAGCTTGCTTACCAACCACATGGTTTCGGGTTCAGTCCCACTGCGTGGCATCTTGGGCAAGTGTCTTCTGCTATAGCCCCGGGCCGACCAGTGCCTTGTGGGTGGATTTAGTAGACGGAAACTGAAAGAAGCCTGTCGTATATATGTATATGTATGTGTGTGTGTGTGTGTGTGTGTGTTTCTGTCTCTGTGTTTGTCCCCCTAGCATTGCTTGACAACCGATGCTGGTGTGTTTACGTCCCCATCACTTAGCGGTTCGGCAAAAAGAGACCGATAGAATAAGTACTGGGCTTACAAAGAATAAGTCCCGGGGTCGATTTGTTCGACTAAAGGCGGTGCTCCAGCATGGCCGCAGTCAAATGACTGAAACAAGTAAAAGAAAAGAAAGAATAAAAGTGAGTTAAATTGTTTTCAATGCCCTTATGGTATTATCCATTTGGTGTTTAAAATTAGATAATTATATACTTGGTACCGTGTTTGTAAGTTAACAGAAGCTCAGCTTTTATATTTGTTTCTTCAAATTTAGAAGAAAGTATGTAAAGTCAGTGAGTCATGATAGGCGACTTTGTCTTCAATTAAATCTTCAATACCAGTATTGAGTAAAGTACTTAGCAATAACCAAGCGATTGTCAAAGCAGTAGGCTTGCCTCTCAAAGGAATTCTATCTAATTCGATAGAATAATCAAGCGTTTGTGGAAATATTTAATAAAAAATATAATGTCTGAGAAGGTAAAATCAATTCTTAGATGTAAAATTATATCAAAAAGCTTATGAAGTAAGAAACGGGATGCGAATCAAGAACAGGGAGGAAGACCTGTTCGATTTTAACTGTCATTTAAAATTGTAAGAGAAAATATGTTTTATTGTAGAGATTTTTTCCAGAAATTTAGGAAAGAAGAAGCCTGAAAGATATAACTAAGAGAGAGAGAGAGAGTGAGTGGTGAGAGAAAGTTAAATGTTATTTGTAAGCGTTCACAGTATTATATAATTGTGAAGTTGATATTTGCGATCGTGTTTGTAAGCTGAGAAAACTCAGTTCTTAGGATTCCAGCATAGCAATATGGAGAAGAATAAATCGTGTTTTACTTAATGCAGCAAGGAAATGCTTTCCAATGAAATTGCGTATACCGGTACAATGGTGGAGGAATCCAACTGTAAAGTATTTCCGAATTATAAAGATAGAACCAAATCAGAATTTCGTGTGTGCATACACACGCACGTATGCGTGTTGTGTGTGTGTATATGTGTTAGTGTGCATGGCGAGAGAATAAGAGGAACAGAGAAGTAAATGCAGAAACATTTGTTTTTCAAATCAGAATGGAAGATAGTTCGGTAAAAAAAGAGAAATGAATAAAAAGGAATATTTTAAATATATTTCTCGTTCATTTTCGAATTTCTCGTATTTCTCTTCAGTGTTATAGAGTGTTTGGTACACGATTACAACCTGATACTCAGATACCTACAGCAAAAAAGGTGTATCTGTTCATTCAATTTATCTTGGTTTTTGTTAGAGCCAAGGTTTCTTGTGTATATGTCTTAAAAAGAATTGTGACACAAATTTAGTTTTCCAGTAAGTCACATTTTAATTCGTTCAAATTAGATCGTAATCAAATATTAGGTGTGCACAGATTTAATGATGACAACAAATCCTTTGTAAACTCGACTGTGAATGGTTGATATAATATCCTATTGTATACAAGAGAATCATATGTAACGTATTTCGCATTTAGTAGAAGGTTTTTAATATTAGTAGAAGTAGAAGGCGGCGAAATGGCAGGAACGGTAACACGTCTGCCGTTACGTTCTGAGTTCAAATTCCGCCGAGGTCGACTTTGCCTTT
>NW_021824122.1:0-5000 GCF_006345805.1 Octopus sinensis | reverse complement strand
GTACTCCGTCGGTTACGACGACGAGAGTTCCAGTTGATCCTATCAACAGAACAACCTATTCACGAAATTAACGTGCAAGTGGCTGAGCACTCCACAGACACGTGTACACTTAACGTAGTTTTCGGAGTGATTCAGAGTGACACAGAGTGTGACAAGGCTGGCCCCTTTGAAATTCTTGTACAATAGAAGCAAGATGAAAGAGTGAGAGAAAGTTGTGGCGAAAGAGTACAGCAGGGTTCGCCACCACACCTGCCGGAGCTTCGTGGAGCTTTTAGGTGTTTTCTCTCAATCGAAACCACCATTCAACGACAGCGAGTCCGCTGCCCTGACTATTGGGCCTCCACATATAGAATATACATATAAATACATTTACATACATAGTATATATATATATATATATATATATATATATATATGTGTGTTGTGTGTGACCTGGTGAGCACCGCCAGCAATTTTTTTGCTCTGTCTTCCCTTCTCGGGATCTTTCCTTCTCCTATGTTTCGACGAAGAGCTCCGCTCAAAACGTTAAACCTCCTCCTTCCCTTCTTTCCTGAGCGTCCAATAATACATTATTTGTTCCACGTCCTCACGTTGCTGTGTTTTTTTTGTGTTTTTTGTGTTTTCTTGTTTGGATTAACTATATATATATATATTATATATATATATATATATAATATATATATATATATGGCCTGCTCGCTTAGCGAGCGGGGTGGCATCATTTGAAGGCTAAAACAATGCGAAGCGCATTGTGACCAGCGATGTGTAGCAACATCTGATAGCCTGGTCGGTCAGGGTGATCACGGTGATATAAATATCTATCGCCCCACCACCGTACATGCCACTACGAGAGATTTAGAAATTCAATATTTCTTATTTTGATAATCAGTGAATAAACTTCACTGAATATAGGTATATACAATTACGAAGTCGAGGCAAATATCACCAGCTGACCGGTGTCCCTAGATGCAGTTCCGGCAGCCGGGGGTGTTTGTCTCCCCTTCGTATATATATATAAGGACACAGGGAAAAAATGTGTGTCAAAGCTATCAGGAGGCGTTCGATGCTTCCTAGGACTATACAGCGGTGGTGTACCCCCTACTGTCACGTTCTTGTTAGATTGACAGTATACAACCATTATATAATATATATATATATTATATATATATATATATAATATATATTATATGCATACATTATACAAATATTCTATAATTATAGACATAATTATAATCAGGGGTCAGCTAATTGCTTCGCCCCGTACCGTATTTTGAAATAGCAGTTGAAATACCATTCCCCTACCATAAATATCTCTCAGACAGTAATTTCGGAATCTTCTGCAACTCTTCTGGACGTTCCCCTCGTTTAATTTGGTGAATGCTGCCATAATCCTTGCTATCAGTTCATCTTTGGCGTTATAAGGAGTTTTATTGGTCTCTCGTTCAACTGCGACCCACACACATAATAATCAAGGGGGTTGCCTCCGTGTTGAGTATGAAGCCTCCGTTTTGAGTGTGAGGCCGTGTGGGAATATTAATGGTTTGAGAATATTAATGGTGGTAAAATGTCACCTTTACTAGCGATCACTCCAAACACCATGACGATGACAGGATTTTTATCACTCTCGTATATGTCTTCAGATTGCGCTGTCCTCAGATTGACAGCCAAACACTGTGAAATGTTCTAATTGGAGATCCCGGTGTGAATATACAGCATGTCCATTCCAAATTTCTAGCAGAGAGTAAATTTCAACATTGTGGTGCTTTTCTCACAGACGGTGCCCAACTGACCCTACGAAACGGCGTGGTCGACAAAATCAAAGTCCAAACAATGCGCAAAATTAAAAATATGAAATGGCGACAATTTACGCATTGCTCCATGTATTTATATGTGTATAAATATATATGTATATGTATATATATATATATATATGTGTGTTTACATATATATATATTTCAAAATGTGACCTCGTATATACCGTTGGCGATTTTTTTCCTCTGTCTTCCCTTCTCGGGATCTTTCCTTCTCCTATGTTTCCGACGAAGAGCTCCACTCGAAACGTTAAACCCTCCTTCTTTCCTTCTTTCCTGAGCGTCCAATAATACTATATTTGTTCCACGTCCTCGCGCTGTGTTTTTTTGTGTTTTCTTGTTTGTATTAACTTTATATATATATATATATATATATATAGATATGCACATACATACAAATATTTATATGCATGTTTGATTTCTGGTTTTCGTTCTTAGCGTTTAGTTGCTGTTATTTATAATACACGGCCAAACATATAATATAAAGCGGGCGAATATCACAATTTAAATCAACCAACTTTATTATTATAATTTTAATTATAAGAAGAATCTAATTTGATGGTCATTACATTGCTATTTCTAGCAAGTCGAGTCACCAAACATATCGTAGCACTCTGTCGGTTACGACGACTATGGGTCCCAGCTGATCCGATCAACGAAACAGCTTGCTCGAGGAATTAACGTGCAAGTGGCTGACCACTCCGCAGACACGTGAACCCTTAACGTAGTTTTCGGTCTGATTCAACATGAAAACAAAGTGTGACAAGGTTGGCCCTTTGAAATACAGGTACAACGCAAACAGGAAGAAAGAGAGAGAGAAAGTTGTGGTGAAAGAGTACAGCAGGGTTCACCACCACCCACTACTGGAACATCGTGGACCTTTAAGTGTTTTGCGCAATAAACACTCATAAACCGCGATCCTAAGACCGCAAATCCGCTGCCCTAATGACTGAGCCATTGCGCGTCCACCACCAAACATACAGTCTACCTCTATGGGCAATTGTTGATATTAGCGTAAAATTCTTCGTTGTGTCAAATTTATATCATAGTGTATATGACCCTGTATTTTTGCGAAACAATAAGTATGTCCAATGAAGCTAATAGAATTTTAATGAGGCGCAGGTATGGCTGTGTGGTTAAGAAATTAGTTTTACAGCCAGATCGTTTCAGGTTCAATCACACTCCACTGTGCAGTGCGTTCTAATATAGCCTCGGGCCAAGCAATGCCTTCTAAACGAAATGGTAGTCTCAGACGGAAAATGTGTGAAAGCCAGCCGTTTTGACATGCGCGCGCACAAACACATCATCATCATCATCATCATTGTTCGACCGTGGTCGAGACAATGGAATTTACCATGCTACGCCAGACTTCACGGTCCATCATGGCATTACGGAGTTCCTGTTGCTGGATGCCTGTATCCCTGGAGATTACATCAAGGTAGGAGAGTGGGCGCCCTCTGGTATTGCGAGTAGATGGCTTCCAGAGGAGAAGAGTAGAAATTGCCTCGTTTTCAGCTCTACAACAATGTCCAGCAAACTGGACTCTCCTACCTTTCACAAGAGATGACACAGGTGGTAGTTTCCCCATATATTTGCATTTTGGTTGGATGGCGCTTCCACGAGAGATTTTGAGCACGAACACACACACACACACACACAAACACATTCACACACAGATACACACAACATGCAAAGATACAGATACACACATGTTTATATATACTCTTTTGTCTTTTATATACTCTTTTGTTTCAGCAAATCGACCCCAGGACTTATTCTATCGGTCACTTTGCCGAACCGCTAAGTTACGGGGAAGTAAAAACACCAGCTTCGGTTGTCAAGCCATATTGGGAGGACAAACACAGACACAAACATATACACACAAATATATATATATATATACATATACACAACGGGCTTCTTTTTTCAGTTTACGTCTACCAAATCCACTTACAAGGCTTTGGTCGGCTCGATGCTATAGTAGAAGACACTTGCCCAAGGTGCCACGCAGTGGGACTGAAGCCAGAACCATGTGGTTGTTAAGCAAGCTACTTACCACACAACCACTCCTACGCCTAGATGTATATATATATATATATATATATATATGCGTATATCTGTTTTTACGAATGTATATGCGCGTGTGTTTTTGCACGCATATTGCATCAGTGACTGAGTAATAGAGAATGATAGAAGCACAAGATTTAAAAAGTAAGTACAGGGTTCGATTTTTCCGATAAAAGCCCTTCAAACCGGTTCTCCAATAGGACGCGGTCCAATGAATGAAACAAGGAAATGTGGAAAAAAAAATAAATGCACAAAACGTTATTGATGATTTTGAAAAACGGTGGGCGAACGTAATGACAAGGTATCTTCCTTTCTCTCTCTCTCTCTCTCTCTGTCTCCCTCAATGCATGCATGTGTGTGTATAGGTAATATATTTCTCCATCTTTAGAAAGTGAGCGACGAATGTAATCAGAATGAGAAACTGAACTGGAGAGATGGCGAGTGGGGGTGGGTGGGGAGTAGATTTAAGGAAAAATATGTTTTAATGAAACAAAAGACGACAAATACAAAGAGAGAGAGAGTGAGAGAGAGAGAGAGAGGGGGGGGGTTATCAAGAGAGAGATGCAACGAAATTGGAAATGAAAAGTAATAAAAATCAGATATACAACAAATGAATGCGCAAGAGTAGTAAAGGGTCCGATGCTCGGCTTTGGAGAAATGTGAAATGGAAGCATTAGAAAAAATTATGGGAAAAAGAGAGTGATTGAAACTGAAGATAAGAATTTGAAAAATATGAAAAAAGAGAGAGGAGAGAGAGAGAGAGGTGGGGAGGGGAAGCGAAAGACAAAAGGAGAGAGAGAGAGAATGGAATCAATTAACATCCGGAAACAAGGTATGTACATCACCACAGAGATGTATGTGTGTACAAATGTATGTGTGTGTGCGTATATTTACATGTGTGTGTATATATGTATATCTATATATAGAAATTAATAAATTCATGTTATATATATTGTTTTATTTATATATATATATGTACAGATATATATATATGTATATATAATATATATATCGATGCATATATACAAACATAAAAATATATATGAATAGCTACAAATAAGGGCTCGGACAAATATGCATATAAATCTATCTGTATTATATACATATATAATATATATTATA
>NW_021824120.1:0-19929 GCF_006345805.1 Octopus sinensis | reverse complement strand
TCAGCTTATCTTTCATTCTTTTGGGGGTTGGTTAAAATAAGTACTGGAATCGAATGAACCCTTCTCTCCTCTACCACCACTAAATTGTAGGCTTGTACCAAAACCTCAAATAATTCGTCTTCATATAGACCTCATTTGAGATCTGAATTCTTCTCCACTCCCTCTCTCCAACACACACACACCACACACACATACAAACTCTCTCTCTCTCTCTCTCTCACACACACACACACACTCACAGATACATATATATGCATCTACAGTTTACTATATTCTGTGTTATATGTAAGGTCTATATCGTCTGTCTGGTTTAGTGAGGAGTAGATCATTAGCAACAAACCTCATTTACAAGAAGGAAGAGATATCATGACATTTTCACAATCGTTCAAAGCTATTCATTGAAAGCAGAACAAAATACTTTACAATATTTTTTTCTGGTTCTCTGCTTGAAAACTCCTATCAGAGTTACCCGTGTGTTTCTTTCATTCAGGATCGATGGTATAGCATAGATGTCCTAGAGAATACAGGAAATTGTTAGAAAGCCAAGAGTTACGAGTTGTTTTGGCACAGACGATAAGACTGGAAAGCTGTTTTGTCCAACGCTGAGGTACAGGGGATGAACAAAATAATGAAAACACCTTAAAATTTTAAACAATTTTTAAAAAATATGTGGCAGGACCAGCTTTGGCAGTAATTACAACTTGAATTCTACGAGGTATGGACTCGTACAAAGGAATTTTTGTCCACAGTTCGGCTAAAACAGTCTCCATTTCTTGTAGTGATGATGGTGGAGGATATCGACTCCTTACTTGTTTTTCTAAAATGCACTATAAATGTTCAATAATATTCAGATCTAAGGGTTGTGGTGGCCAGATAAGATGTTCAACTTCACTAGAATGTTCCTCGTGAATTTGTGCCTTATCATCCTGAAAGATTACGTTTCACTCCGGAAACAGTTCCATAACCATAGGATGAATTTGATCAGATAAAATGCTTAGTCTTGACTATTAATTCTGCCTTGAAGGGAGACCATTCGTCCGGCGGATTTCCAAGATATAGCCTCCCTGGGTCAAATGCTTCTTTTGGCTATCTCCCCACGTATACTCGGCCGGTAATCGGAAATACGGTAAAGGCTGACTCGTTCGAGAAAATGAAATTCTTCCACTGCTCTAGAGACCAAATCAGTAAGATTTTATTCCACTCTAAACGCTATGCAACGTTTGTTTTTGAAAGTAGCAGATTTCTGTCTGCAGCCCTCCCGTGAAATCCGCCTTTGTGCAGCTCCCGGCGAACATTTATTGTGGAAACTGGGTTCCCGAGATGGTCATTAAGCTCTGCAGTAATTTTGGAAACTACTTTTGCGATCCTTTCTCACAATTCGCGCAAGAGTCCGACGGTCCCTATCTGATAATTTTGGTTTTCTTCCAGAGTTTTGTTTCGACGAGGAGCTTTTTCCCTCTTTCTCAAAGGCTGTCATTACTTTCGAGACGGTACTTCTTGATACACCAAACATTTCGACTGATTTTCATTACGCTAGCGCCTGCTATACGAGCTCCAACAATTTGACCTCTTTGAAAGTCCGATAGATCTGTCATTTTAATGAATTTGAATTGCATTTTTCATATAATATCTGAAAAGAAACAGCAATTTTAGCAGAACATATTAAGCAGCACTAATAACAAATAAAAAAGAACTTAAAAATAAACAAGCTTTTGAAGGTTCTATAGATATTCAAAATTATGATGCTCTGATGCTAGGTGTTTCCATTATTTTGTCCAACCTTTGTATCTTGACTTTAGATATTCTAGCGTTTCTCTTTTTCTTTCACTCTCTGTCTGTCTGTCTCCCCTCCCCCTCTCTCTCTATCTATCTATCTCTCTATCTCTTTAATGTGTATGAGCCTGTATTTATGTTTGTATATTTGTGTTATGATTCGCTCTTTCACTATTTGTTTGCGTATATTTCTACAGACGTGCCTGTGTGTAACTTTTTTGCCTCCAGTGCCAAAGCTTACTGTTGCATAACCAGGTTGAATGGTCCGTCAGTCGTGCCAAATTATCTGTGTACAAACTGCTGCGCCCAATAGTCTCATTCTGCGAGTTGAATGAGAGGTTATGTGTAGGGATAATTTATTCCAACTTTGTGCTTTTTCAGTTCTTGGATTGTATGTTTAACCCGACGCGCTGCTTAACACTACCTTGACCACAGCCACTTCTTCGATCTCGGGTACCTTAAGCAGTGAGTGTCAATTTAATTGCAAGTATTGGGTAGGTTTCCACTTTGAGGATAACTAACTTTTACCTTCCCTTCATTCCATTCCTCTCGGATGATCTACAAGAGGAAAATTCTTAGTCGTAACTCCACCATCCTAACTAAACTTTAGTGCACAGTCATACATATAACCATCTTCAGTTTTTTAAAAATCGATTTGATTTTGAGAGTTTTGTGAGCGCACATTTTTCTTTTGTACGGTTGTTCCAAAATGTATCCGCGCGCACAAGAGTATAGTTTTGAGGGAGGAGTGGATAATAGTGAACGCCTCAATGTACACTAACATATGTATTGTGTGCAATTCATAGTGAGTTGTGCAGAGGAACGATTATTTAGTGTAAGAGAAATAGAGAGCTAGGTGGAGATTTAAAACCGGTACACATAAACTTTATTATTCATGTTAATCCCATAGTCTTCTATACTGCTACCTTCTACCAAATTCCGTTCAGAAGCATTCGTGTCGGCCCAAGGCTTTGATAGAATGCATTTGTACAAGATCTAGTGTTGTGGATTTGAATCTAGAATGTTCAGATCTCATGATGCAGATCTCGTAACCACACAGCTATCGTTACGTGTACATTTATCGTTATCCCTCTATATTATTGCTGGGGTACCATTTTTAGGGGGATGGGTTCGAACAAATCGATCCAATAATAACCGATCCAGTAATAATAATATACATATGAACAGTTATGATATTCAATGCTTTGTAGAAAAAACGTGTTTCAGTAAATTGCCATCGAAATTACATAGTGGTACAAGAAACATTGTATAATTTTGCCATACGCCTCATCAGTGTTCCACAACAAATACCAAAATGTACACACTACTGAGCTCGTTCTTTGGTTATGTCTCGCGTTTCACAACACCTACATGCGATATATATACAACGGACTTCCACAGTTTCCGTTCACCAAATTAACTCACAAGGCATTAATCGGATGTGCGGAGCAAATATTAGACTGAGACCCAGTAGGCGCAGGTCATCAGCCCACGTCAACCACGTCCCTGCCCTCTATACACACCGCCCGTCACTACTACCGATCGAACAGTCATATGAGGTTCTTGGATCTGGCTGACGAGTCCTTTTATTTGTTGAGACGTTCCGCGCCGTCGCCGGCTCGTTCTCTGATAGCTCGGAGAAGACGACCGATCGCGATGACTTAGAAGAAGTAAAAGTCGCAAGAAAGTTTCCGTAGGTGAACCTATGTGGAAGCACTCCGTCGGTTACGACGACGAGGGTTCCGGTTGATCCGAATCAATGGAACAGCCTGCTCGTGAAATTAACGTGTAAGTGGCTGAGCACTCCACAGACACGTGTACCCTTAACGTAGTTCTCGGGGATATTCAGCGTGACACAGAGAGTGACAAGGCCGGCCCTTTGAAATACAGGTACAACAGAAACAGGAAGTAAGAGTGAGAGAAAGTTGTGGTGAAAGAGTACAGAAGGGATCACCACCATCCCCTGCCGGAGCCTCGTGGTGCTTTAGGTGTTTTCGCTCAATAAACATTCACAACGCCCGGTCTGGGAGTCGAAACCGCGATCCTATGACCGCGAGTCCGCTGTCCTAACCACTTGGCCATTGCGCCTCTATGGTGAAGCTATGGAAGGATCATTACCGTTTTGCACCGAGGCAGGCAGAAGACGATGGTCATCTTGTTTCGCCGTCTTCGTACCGCTGACGACGATGCTATTTCTGCTGACACCGGTCGTACTTTCTTTCTTCGTTCATCACATCTAGGTCTCCTCAGCGTCACAGCCCTCTCACAGAGAGGTCACATCCTCTCTCTTGATGCCTCAGCTTCTCACAGATGGATAAACTCAGTCTAATCATTTGGATTTTACATGGACTACATATATATCTATCTTAATAAACACTGTATTTATATATAATTTTATGACATTTTACGTCACAGCTACAATAGTTCGAATGTGAATTTTCAAAATTATGTACTATGATCACGTACCATTAATAGTAATCCTGAGAGCTTTTTATTGATTTCTACACCAAAGCTGGTAAATACACTCTCAGAATATTTTCAATGTGGTTTGAAAATTGCATTCATAAGAAACCAAAGGTCTCTTAGTTATTCTTGAAGCAATTCTACTTTTAAAGTGAGTTACACACACGCTCACACACATCCGGGCACGCACGCACACACACATGTACATATTACATACATACGCACATGCATACAGAGAAGAGTGGGAAAGAGACGGCGAATCAGTGTGACTTCCTATTTTACTCTGCTTCTCTCCCTTTCATTTTTTCTCTTGCATCCACAATTTCTGCATCTATCTCTCGACCTCTCCCCCTCTGTCTGTCTGTCTGTCTGTCTGTCTGTCTCTCTGTCTCTCTGTCTCTCTCTCTCTATCTATGTATCTATCTATCGATCTATCTAGTTATCTAGTTATCTATCTATCCATCCATCTATCTATCTATCTATCTATCTATCTATCTATCTATCTATCTATCTATCTATCTATCTATCCTATCCTATCTATCTATCTATCTATCTATCTATCTATCTATCTATCATCTATCTATCTATCCATCCATCAATCTGTCTGTCTATCTATCTATCAATCTATCCATCCATCCATCCATCCATCCATCTATCTATCTATCTATCTATCTATCTATCTATCTATCTATCTATCTATCTATCTATCTATCTATCTATCTATCTAGCATACCGTCTCTATTCTGCTCATACCGTTCTCCTGATTTCCCCATCTTTCTCTCTCTCCCTTTGTCTGTAAGTATCTCTCTCTCTCTCTCTCTCTCTCTCTCTCTATCTCGCTCTCACCCTTGCTGTTTAACTCTACCTCTTCCCCTTTCCCATTCAATCATTCTGCTCGTCTCTCTCACTCTGTTATACTCTCTCTCTCTCTCTCTCTCCTCTGTCCCTTTATTCTCAATCTCTGTCCCTTTATTCAACAAAACTCAAGCTGGCTCCCTGTTTTAACAAATCCTTTTGTTTCATTCATTTTATTCATTTTTTTTTTTTCTAATTTTCCTCTCACTACCTCTCTACCACTCACTTCTTCCTATTGTTCTTTCTCTTTTGGTCCTCGCTCCCTCTTCATTGTTCTTGTCGTTGCTGCTTTTCCATTCATCATCATCATCATCATCATCATCATCGCCGCCGCCACAGTCGTCGACGTCGTCACAGTCACCACAACCTCACCACTATGATGATGATAATGATGATGATGACGATCATCATCATCATCATCATCATCGTTTCCCTTATAATTTTCTCACCATTTTCTTACAACCCAGCACCCCCCCCATCACTCGCAATTCCACACCTTCCATTTCTACCGTTCCTTTTCCCTCTATCTACCACCTTGTTGTTGTTGTTGGTTTGTTTCTTCTTCTTCTTCTTCTTCTTCTTCTTCTTCTTCTTCTTCTCCTTCTTCTTCCTTCTCTTCTTCTTCTTCTTCTTCTTCTTCTTCTTCTTCGTCTTCTCCTCCTTCTCCTTCTTCTTCTTCTTCTTCTTCTTCTTCTTCTTCTTCTTCTTCTTCTTCTTCTTCTCTTCTTCTTCGTCTTCTTCTTCGCCGTCAGCGTCACCACCAGATCGAAACTGTTGATAGAAGTCTGATTTATAGAGTACTGTCTTCTAATAGTTCCAGCCTGATAAATCATTGCTAAACTTTGCAGGTCTTTGGTGACAATTTGACAAAATAGAATTACAGTGTGTCTTGTTTTTTGAATTCTGTGCACCGCCGCCACCTCAACCACCGCCGACACCTCCACCAACGCCGCCGCCGCCACCTCCGCCACCTCCACCGCTGCTGCTGCTGCTGGTGCGTGCCTGCCGCCTCCAGCCTACACCCACCCACCCACCCATTTCCACGTTGCATAGTAGTAGCAACCTGAGGCACACACAGGAGCGGACAAATGATGGATGTATTTCTGCGTGGTGGTTGTAGTAGTAGCAGTAGTAGTAGTAGTAGTAGTAGTAGTAGTAGTAGTAGTAGTAGTGGTCGTGGTGGTTCTTGTCTTGTTGGAAGGCATGGATAGGGTAATTGCAATAGTGGTGGGAGATATTGTTCTCTTTTTCGATCTTTCTCTACCGTGTATGTGCACGTGAACGTTTGTGCGTGTGTGTGTGTATGTGTGTGTATGTATGTGTGTATGTGTTTATGTGTGTGTGTGTGTGTGTGTGTGTGAGAGAGAGAGAGAGAGAATGTGTGTATCTATGCGTATGTGTCTCTATGCATATATATATGTATATATTTCTTTGCATGCACGTTTGTATAACTTTATATGTATATGTGCATTTGTGTGTATGTGTATGTTTACGATTATATGTTTGTGCGTATGAATGTTTTAGTGTTTGTATGTATTTGTACTTGCGTGTGTCTTTGTGTAGAAAATTCTATATGTTTATGTGCGTGCCTCTGTGTGTGTGTGTGTGTGTGTGTGTGTGTGTGTGTGTGTGTGTGACTGTTCTTGTGCATTTCTCATTTTCTCACTTTTTTTTTTCTCCAGAGAGTTCCATGTGTAAGTTTGTGTGCACGCGTCTGTATATGCATACACAAGTGAGTGTGTATATGTGGGCATTTCTCTCCCCTTCATCCTCTCTCTCTCTCTCTCTCTCTCTTTCTTTATTCCCATCTCTCTATCTCTCTATCTATCTATCTATCTATCTATCTATCTATCTATCTATCTATCGATATCTATCTATCTATCTATCTATCTATCTATATATCTATATCTATCTATGTATCTATCTATCTATCTATCTATCTATCTATCTATCTATCTATCTATCTATCTATCTATCTATCTATCTATCTATCTATCTTTATCTATCTATCTATGTATATCTATCTATCTATCTATCTATCTATCTATCTATCTATCTATCTATCGATATATCTATCTATCTATCTATCTCTATCTATCTATCTATCTATCTATCTATCTATCTATCTATCTATCTATCTATCAATATTTGTCTATGTGTCTATCTTTATACATATCTTTCTATGTCTATCTCTTGTAACTCTCATTTCCTCGCCATAGAGGATTGTACGAGTGTGAGTCTGTGTATCATCGTTCGAGCATGCACACACACACACACACATACACACACACACGCACACACGCACATGTGCACGCATATACACACGAACAGAAGCACATTTACACACACAGTTAATCTTTGTGTAAAGTGTGTATAGCTTAAAGATTTGTGAGTCTGTGTATGTGTGTGCTTGAGTATGTGTGCTTGTATACCTGCTTGTGTGTGTGTGTGTGTGAGCATGTGTGTGTGTGTGTGTGAGCGTGTGTGTGTGTGTGTGAGCATGTGTGTGTGTGTGTGTGTGTGTGTGTGTGGTGTGTGTGTGTGTGTGTGTGTGTTGTGCGTATTCTCTTAAGTGTAAAACTGTGCTCTGTTACGTTGGTTTTCATATATATTCTTAATACGTTCCGACAGAAGCGAACGTGAATATGCTAATCGCTGTTGTCTTTCCACACAGGAGAGTAACATCTTTAAGGCAAATGGACGAAAAAAAAGCTGACGGAGAGAGCGAGAGAGAGAGAGACAGAGAGTGAGAGAAAGACGTAGTGAGAGTCTCACCACGTACCTCAGCACTCGAGCCATTAGTAGCAGTTGTGATAGTATAGTCTATGCACAAGTATTTGTGTGTGTGTGTGCGTGAATATGTGTGCTTTTGGTTTCTTCACATATATAGCATATGTACATAATGTCCTATTATCTCTCTCTCCCTCCCCCCTCTCTCTCTCTCTCTAGATATATATATACATACACGCATACACACACATGCATGTATATACATACATTCATATATATATATATATATATATATATATATATGTATATATAAGGTGGAGAGCTAGTAGGAATGTTAGTGTGCTGGGCAAAACGCTTAGTAGTATTTTGCCTGTGTTTATGTTTTAGGCGCAGGAGTAGCTGTGTGGTAAGTAGCTTGCTTACCAATCACATGGTTCTGGGTTCCGTCCCACTGCGCAGGAGTGGCTATGTGGTAGTAGCTTGTTTACCAGCCACATAGTTCTGGGTTCAGTCCCACTCCTTGGGCATGTGTCTTCGACAATAGCCTCGGGCCGACCAAAGCCTTGTGAGTGAATTTGGTAGACGGAAACTGAAAGAAGCCCGTCGTATATATGTATATGTAAATGTGTGTGCATATGTTTGTGTGTCTGTGTTTGTCCCCCACCAACATTGCTTGACAACCGATGGTGGTGTGTTTAAGTCCCCGTAAATTAGCGGTTCGGCAAAGAATCCGATAGAATAAGTACTAGACTCCAAAGAATAAGTCCTGGGGTCGATTTGCTCGACTAAATGTGGTGCTCCTACATAGCCGCAGTGAAATGACTGAAACAAGTAAAAGACGAAAAGAGAGAGTATACATACACGCACACACAGAGGGTGCGATGGATAAACTGTCACCATTATATATGTATATTTTATTTTCGCGTACGAGCAACGTTTGTATTTGATTTTATGTAATACACAGTATAGTAGGGTCAGTTGGGCATCGTCTGTGAGAAAGGCGGCACCATGAAGCAATTCACTCTGCCAGAAATTTGGAAACGACAAGTTGTACTGCTTGGCATTCGTGCCGGAAGCTCCAATACAAAGAGCTTGCAGTGTCCCCAAAACATGTACCGAGAGTGATAAAAATCAAACCAGTCAACATTATTGTGTTTGGGGTGATCACTACTAATGGCGACGTTAAGTCTTCATTAATCTTCCCACACGGCCTCAGACTCTACATGGAGGTCTACATCATGTGTATGGAGAAGGTAGTGCTATCATGGATGAAGAGGGTGGTTTCTGAAAGATGCTGTGTCTGGCAATAGAACACTGCACCATGCCACAAACACAGGAGGACGCAGTCATGGCTATCAACAATTTCTGCGACCACATCACGCGCAACATCTGGCCACATAACTCACCAGACTGCAACCCCTTTGATTATTGTGTGTGGGTTGGAGTTGAACGACAGAGCAACAAAACTCCTTGTGACACCAAAGATGAATTGAAGGCAACGATTATGGCAGCATTGACCAACTTAAACAAGAAGACCGTCCGGAAGAGTTGCAGGAGATTCCGAAGTCGTGTGGAGGCCTTGGTCGAAGCCAATGGCGATTTTATTGAATAAATTTACCTTCTTAGTATTTCACGTTATTTTCATGTAATTTTGGTAAATATATCTGTTAAGATGAAACGTCTGTTATTTTCACTTTTGCGTAATTTAGACGATAGTTTATTAACCGCACCCTTTATAATATACATATACATACATACACACACACACACACACTCACACACACACACGCACAAACACACACACACCCACACACATATATATATCTATGTGTGTGTTTGTGTATATTATATTATATATATATATATATATATATATATATATATATATATTGAATCATCACAAGCGATAAATTACATAACTCGAAACAGAAGTGAAGAATATTCTTTATAACGGAAAGCCTCTTAATTACAACACAGTTACTCGCTTCCTATCATTCAGCTTGTAATCCGAACCTGTTCTTCCTTTATAACAAATGAGAGAAAGAAAATGGAATTCACGAGCATCGTTATTAATCAATACGATCGTTTCGACACAACTTTCATCGGTCTTGCGCGGGCGACCATCTGAACAACAGGTTGTGGCGCGTCCTTCACTGCAGATGGTACCTCGCTTAATAAACTTTGTGAATATATAGCGACGTACTTGAAACTCAGAGTACCGAGGAGTTTGAATCAAACTGTTCTGATCCATACATATATATGTGCGTGTGCATGTGTATTTGTGTATATGTTTATATATATACTCATACATACTATACATACATATATGTATTACATATATTATATATATATATATCTATATTAATATATATATATATAGTTAATTCAAACATGAAAACACAAAGAGAAAACAACAACGCGAGGACGTGGAACAAGTATAGTGTTATTGGACGCTCAGGAAAGGAAAGAAAGATGGAGGATTTACCGTCTCGGGTGAAACTCTTCGTCATGTATATGTATATATATATATATATATATATATATATATATATAATATATATACGCGCATACACATATACACACACACACACACACACGCAGAGGTTGTTCTGACGATATTTTCAGTTGGCATAAAAGGAGGAGAAAATACAGTATCCTATCCAAATATAAAAGTACCTGAAAAAATCAAAATATATTGACTGGATTATAGCTGGGAGATAAGATTCTTCTCAAAGTAGCCGACCTCAGCTTCCATCATGGCCTCAAGGCAACTCTGGAACGTGGCTCATGCTTCCTCACTGTATACTTTGGAAGATCTTCGAACACCTCTTTGATCTTGGTCAACAGCTCGCCCTCAGCATTGCCGGCAGAACGGTTTGTGTCTTTTCCAGCCACGCCCTTTCGTAGTAATACATAGGGTTAGAATCGGAGAAATTAAAAGGCCAGAAATGGGGCTGGTGAAATTGCAGAAATTCTCCGACAACTACTTCTAACACTTTCCGAAGATATGGTATCTTGGTGTCTGTTGTATGGGGAATTTGTACACCCCGGTGATCGGCTACGTGAACTATACTACTTAGTATAATTGAGCATGTGCAGAACGGCCCGAGAAGTGTGCCATATGCTTTTTTGTGTTTTGGTAGCAGGCTGATGAGTTTGCAGTGGATTTTTTGTGTGCCATATTATTGTTAATATTGAACCTTTGTTGTTGAATTTGAAAAATTGTTATTTACGGACTTTAAAGACAAATTGTTTGCCTCCCCTAGTGGGGAAGGATTACTATTGTGTTTTATTGTTTTTGTAAACTGTTGTATTGTTGCGACCACGGAGGTCAATAACAATGGAGAGAAAATAAATTACACAGAAGTTACCAATGTAGCGTGCATAAATGTTAACGTGACCAGAACGGATTACCAGGCATGTAACGGAATGCTCAAACTGGAGCGGGAAGATCTTTGCATCTCGCCAACAAATGAAAGAGACAACAGGACTGACCACTTTGGAATGATATTACGCACGTAATAAAAAAAGGTTTGCCTCTATAGAGGTGCACTTTAAAGATATTGAAACGTAATAATTCAGTGAAAACTACTGAAGTGGCATTACTACCGTCGTATCTGGGACGTAGAACATCCCGGATCAAAATCGAAGAAGTACCACCAGAGGTAGATATACGCTAGATTATTGCGGCGCTCTGCTATGGCAGAGAAGATAAGATCAATATCCTGCAAATCACACGCTCTACCCACCGCAAAAAATTGGCTGGTTCAGAACATAGAAATCCTGATTCAGGCCACTCCCATGGACCCTGAAGAAATTCCCGATCGAATGGTAATCGGGGAGGAAATTATTCTAAGAATACGAGTCGAGGAGAGGAAGCTGCGCTGCTACAAGTGTGGCAAAAAGGCCTCATAAAAGCAGCGTGCGGCGCCTCAAAAAGGAAGGATTTCAAGGAAACAACAACCCCCAACTATAGAAGAAACTGGAAAAACAGAAGAAGCAAAGGAAAAAGGGAAACAAGAAAAAAGATACCAAAAAACAAACAAAAGGAAGAAATAAGAGAAAACCCCACACCACCCCTGATAGACGACATGGAGACCGCCGTAAGGGAGAAGGAATTTCGAGAGGTGAAAAGAAAACCAAAGAAAAGACAGTGTGTCACCTGCGCCCTCCCAGCCTCACACACCCACAAAAACCGAACATCACCCACAAAAATATCGAGACCCACATCCTCTTACCCATAAGGCCTCCACAGACACTACCACATTGGTCAAATATAACAAAAAAGACACATACCTGGATGGCATAATCACAAAACACCATCTGTCCAAGGTATATGGTGTCAGCGGGTATGCCCGCATAGATTTTACATTATATAAACAATTGGAAGGCAGAAAAGGTGCCGATATTTTCAAATTAAGTGAGTTACCGAAGATCATAGACGCGCCACCCGAGACCAAAGAAGAAACCAAGAAAAGTATGGCGAGGAAAGAAGGTGTGACGCTGAGGGTAATACCTCAGTAATCAGCAAAAATTAAGTGAGATTCTTTTTTCTATCGGATGGCTGATCTGAATGTCGGTTACGTGGCCTGGGCTCGAAGTGGAAGCAGGCATGTTTTACGACGACCTCAGGTCACATAGAATGGATGTGATGGTGGCTAGAGAGACCAAACTGGACGACTTACGAACCTTCTTGGCACTCCTGAATGGCTATGATAAAATAATGTCTCCTAGCCAGACCGGAGGTCGTGGAGGAGTAGTAGCGTTGCTCTGTAAAAGCTTGGCTCTGCAGACCAGAACAATCTTTGTTTATCCAGAGGGCAAGTTGGTCGTTCTCGACTTGACATACAGTGGTTAGGACTTCAGATTGATATGTATCTATGTGCCTTTTGTGCTCATGCCAAACAAAACGATTTCTATCGACACCTTGAGAACTTCCTCGTGACGTCAAGGACATTAGCTGTTTTAGATGACTTTAAAGCTATTTTGGACGCCCGCCTGGATATCGTTGGCTCGGCATATAGGAAAGGAAGCCCACGCTTCACCACTTCGTGGAGTTTGCGGAGTTGAAGGAGTTGATAACCTAGGTCGAACAACTGTTGTCATCGAAAAGACGAATACAGTTGTCGGCTGATCAGTTATCAAGATTGTTCCACCCCCTTCCCTTAACTGGGAGGGGAGGGACAGTTTTTTTCTACATCTTAGCTATATTGAAAGATAAGGTGTGGAAGACGCGCGAAGAAGGGATTGTGACAGATACTTTCATTTCTGGCCGGGGTATAGCTAATTATTTTAACTATCACCCAAAAAGTAATTTCCAGCTGGAAAGGAGATACATGTCGCATAGCATGTTTCGGAAAAGATGGATGAACGTAGTGAGAAAGTTAGGAATAGATGGAGCCGGCTAAGCCCAGCCGCCCTAAACGGAAAAAAAGGAAACGGCGGATCAACGGCAGTTGGCCTAATAGCCCAGGTAAATTACATTTTTAAACATCGATACTTGTAATAATCAAAATTTTTAAACGAATATATTTGAACTATAATTTTGTAAAGAAAAGAAAAGGAAAATGCACTCTTAAATGTTTTGTCTGTCTTTGTAATTGTCCTCTCTGTGTTGGGCCCTTAGTGGCCAAATAAAGAAATTAGAGAGGTATATGCGCAGTAATAGTGTACATGTGGTAGGAATTATTTAATAGAGATACCGTGGAGTGCTTGTTGAAGATACACAGTCGGAGAGTAATAAGAGAACATCAGGAACGTTTGATATTATAAAAGTTTAGAAATAACAGTGACGATGAGATGTCGTACATCATATCAGTGCCATACATGGCCTTCCAGCAACAACTCTCTCCAACCAGGATTTCATGACAGTGTCCAGAAGCTGCACATAGATCTCTGAATTTAACCTAAGGCCCTGTTCAATGATATGGGGCAGCATGTAATAACACTCATTGGAGACACTCCCAAAGGCAATCAAATCACACTTTGGAGGAATTTCGCCTTCACATCATCCACTTCACGTCTTACGGGTTTTAGAGTGTTTACAGAGCATTGAGAAGGAGTCATAATGTCGGCATTTTGATACACAGCACAAATCATTATTACACAGGTAATGATTTTCTAGAAATCAGATAGCTTCTTGTCCTCCGTGTCAGCTAAGTTTTTCGTAACTACGATTTTAATCTGTATACTCTCTTGTGCCGTTGGTAGTTTATAATTACACCAAACTGTTCCTAAAATTTTGACAGAAAAATCTTCAAATTTAACGCGAAGGCTGCATGTGTGTGCGTATGTGTATGTGTGTATATGTGTGTGTGTTAGTGTGTGTGGTGTGTGAGCTAGGGTAAGTATGTTTATGTTTCTAGTAATTCCGTTACAAGACATTCTGCCATTGGTTTCCATCTGGCTCAGCTCTTATTTCCTGCTCCCCGAAATACCAGCAAGCGGTAGCATGCCATCACCGTGGCAGTCCGTTTAAATCATTCCGAGGGTTGACGGTGAGTTTCCAACTGTCGATAAAGGTCCTTGAAATGCTTTAATCTGTACGTAAAGAGCAGATTCTATGCAGGATTACGCATAAAAAACTCTAATCCACATTGTTCAAGTTGCAACTGCGAGAAAATGGATATGCAGCAAAGTCTGTATTGGACACGCACCTCAGAGTGCGGTGAGATACATAGATATACATATATCATCCTGGACATCTTATTGCCTTCTCGGTCTACATATAGTCACAGTGTCCCGCTTTACATTATAAACAGAAAATACTGATGCAGTTCATCCGGTATAAACTTCCCTTTCTATGATCCATATTCAGAACATACCTCGCACAAACGGCTGACCTTTATTTGGGACGATAGAGTTATCACGCAAGTCCTTGACAGTCAAACGCTGCCATTGCCCCTTTCATGCAAAAAATATTGAATCGTTGGAAGTAGTCATGCATTTTCAGTTAGATTTTTGATTGCATCCTCATTTTAAGTATTTTAAGTATTGTGTAAGAAGTTATGGGGGTATACAAGAAGTGAATTCTTGGCTATATATTCGAGGTCATTCTCTTTCTTGGCGTTGTATTTTACCAGAGTTATGCCGATCAATGGAGAGCAGCGCATGTATACATACCAACCTCATGTTTCGTGAAGTTGGCATACATCAATAACGTGTGCAAAAAATCCAGTTACTGACGTCTGCCAATCTCACTAATGTTCCAGCACATCTACACGTACGTAGTCAGCACGCTAAGCAAATTGATCACGTTTCAGCTAGTTATGTGAATTTAGTTTTCTTCGGGAAAACCGTTATTCAATTTCACCGTCTAAGAACCGCTCGTATATGGGTACCACACTGTATACATTTGCTTTTATGTATCACGAGTCCGAACATATGTTTCCTTTCTAAATATGCTGCTGTTAGCAAGGTAAGTATGTATGTATGCATGTTTGTAGGTATATCTGTATGTATGTATGTATCTATCTATAGATAGATATATGTATTTATATGTATGTATATATGTATATGTATATATATATGTATATGTATATATATATATATATATATATTATATATATATTATATATATAATATATATATATACGTATATGTATATATATATATGTATATATGATATATATATGTATATATATATGTATATTACGTTGTGTCTTTTATATATATAATATATATATATATTATATATGTATATCTATATATATAAATGTATATATGTATAAACTTATATATTTATATCATGTATGTATTTATATATACATATATATATATATATATATATATATATATTATATATATATATATATATAACGATTTAGGAGTGACCCCAACATATAAAAATATAACGATTTAGGAGTATCGTTAGATTTATATATTTAGTCGATGACTATTTTCTCTTTTTCACCAGGCCGCTGGTTGCGATAATTTCTATTGATTTTTTTTGCTACCCTAAAGACTATATATATATATATATATATATATATATATATATATGAATGATATATATGCATATCTATATCTATATCTATCTATCATCCATCTATCTCTCTATCTCTCTATATATAATGCATGGAGAAAGAGGTTGGGGTAGATAGATGCAGATAAAATAGATAGACAGATAGATAGATAGATAGATAGATAGATAGATAGACAGACAGACAGACAGACAGACAGATAGATAGATAGATAGATAGATAGATAGATAGATAGATAGATAGATAGATAGATAGGTAGAGATTGGTTGTAAGATGAATCTACGTCTGTAAGGAATGTTAAATAATCATATATATATATATATATATATATATATAGAAACAAAACAACCACCACCTGCCTTTAGAGAAACATAGAGAAGAACGATAGAAACACTATCCATAGGGGAACAACCAAAAATATGATGATAAACTCCTGCGGAAATCATCTAGTTATTACGGCGCTCGCAACTCTTGAAAGACGAACAAATGAACACATACGCCAGATATATATATATATATATATATATATATCTATATATATATATATATATATATATATATTTCATTATGATTTAGAACGCCTGGCGGCGCACATGTAGCGTCAGACGATGACATAAAAACTAGTGAAACTTCTTTTTCATCTCGTCATCTGTAGTCTAGAGTCTCAACAGTCATTGAAGAAGCACCTGCCTTGTTAGCTTGCAAATTTTCAATTATCAGTGTAATGCTGCCATGTTTTTTTTTTCTTTTTTTTTTTTTGATGTGTTCCAGTTGAACAGGGTCCATTTCCTCGTTTCCTCCTGCACACCATGTTTGGCGCAATGATCTCATATTTCTATTAAAAAATGTGTTGGGGGAAACTTCACATATCTTCGTTGTTTTATCTACGTCGTTATCTTTGCTGACACGATGAAGTATGGTCCACATTTATTCATAGTATGCGGTGTGTCTGTCTGTGTATGAAACACTGCCAGAAGCATTTCGTGGACAAATGGATATAGTTTTTAATATTTTCCTCATCTTATAACCAACCATTTCCATTGTCAAAGAAAAACAAGGTTTTGAAGCAGATCTTATACTAATAGTTATGTTCTAAAACTAAAGTGATGATTAATTATATATATTCTTCACCTTTCACTAGTATATTATTTCTTATTCATAAGAGAGCCTAAATAATGTAATCGCAATGTTGTTACTTAAGCCCAAGTTTTTCCAACTTGAAAATATTTACGACTTACGCATACAAGCTTTGATAAATTCCTCCTTTTATTTCAGGATGTATTTTTAATATTATTTAATATCGATTTCCAATCAGTCATATAGCGTATGCCCCATAATCTGAAATTTATAAGACTGTATGTCTAATGATAACTATAAAAAATTAATCATACCTCAAATCAAATGAATATCCTCTTTTTTTTTTATCTCTGGAGACATAAAATAATGCCTGATTGATGATGCCGGTCTCGATTCTAATAGAAATCGTCATCAAGATGAACTCAATAAGTATACGAAGAACGATATAACTTTATATCTGCTTATAGTAACCAATGATATTAATACACTAACTATTTTGTTTTTGTACGTACCTGTTGTGTGCGTCACACTTACTTGAAAGAAGTGGCAAAACGAGAGAGAGGAGGACAGAGAGGAATTAAGAGAGAAAGAAAGAGAGGGAGAGTGAGAGAGTAAGTAAGAGAGAAAGAGAGAGAGAGTGAAAGAAACAGCAAAGTAGTAAATTGAGTCTACAGTATGGGTCTATGAAGAAATTTTACTTTAAATGTATATATTTCAAGAAACAGCTAGGTTTCTGTCTCAATCGTTTTACATAGTTCAACTTACAAGAGTTAATGTATAAAGAGCAAAAAGAAGCATGTATGAAACTATTGGGTTGTCTGGAAAGTTCATGCCGATTTTTAAAAGAAAGAAAAAGGTCAATAGATACTTGCCATTACATTTTTAATCAACCAAATATGAACCATTTTGTTGAACAATGCGTCTCCATCTTTCCTTTAACTTGAAAATGCCCCCTTCCCAGAATTCATGGCAAAGAATTCATCAAGATATCTTTTTACGTCATCAAAAGAACTGAAATTTTTACCTTTAAGACTATTCTACAGAGACCTGAATAAGTGGGAATCCGAAGGAGCAATATTTAGGGAATATGGAGGGTGGGGTAACATATCGCAGCCGAGCTGCAGCAATTTTTTCTGGTTCCCAAAGCATCAAGTGCCGAAAATGAACTTTCTTATCTTCCATTTTAAAGGGTTAAATAATTAACACATGTTATAAGAACATAAACCTTCCTCCACAAAAAGATAGCTTAAACTGTGTTCTAAATGGAGGTGTAGTCAAATCCTATTTTATGGACTCAAACATGTTCTAAAATAAGTCAAAATGTAAGCTACTATAAATCAGCACGAACTTTCCAGACAACCCAATATTTTTTAAACATCGAATGACTATAGGGTCTACCAGAATATAATAGTAATCAACGGGGTCCATTGAAAAAAAATGATGGAGAACCACTGATGTAGTTGAATGTGATATAAAGGAGGTATTTACTGCTGTTTCTAGCATGTAAAGAGACTGAATAGTGATTCTTTTGCTATCATTTTAAGGCGCTAATGTTTTTAAATTGTTCTGTAATAGCAAATACAAGATTATGATCAAACCAATCAGGATATGAAAACATATCTATTAATATTTAAAACCTAATTATTTATGTTGTAGAATAATTTCATTGAAGTATATTAACCCAAGTATTTGTCAAAAGTCACGTGACTTACTATACAGCGGCGAGTCACATGGCTAACTGCGTAGCAAGTCATGTAGTTGAAACTGGAATAAGTCAAGTAGCTGACAACGTAGCAAGTCACGTGGCTATTAACGTATCAAGTCACGTGACTGACAATATAACATGTTACACGGCTGGAAAAATAGCCATCCGCGGTTTATTTATTGGTTTTCATTTCTGACTGACACGTGACCTGTCACATGACTTGCTGAATATATCGCACTTCTAGAGCTATTGTATTAAGATGGTGTTGTATATTTTGCATATAATACAATGTTTAAAACATAGGTCTCTGCCTTCTGATGGCTAAACTGAATCTTATCTCATAGGAGTTTGTGAGAAAAGTAAAAACAACAACTAGAATAATATATATATGTATATATATATATATATATATATATATATTTATATATACGTATGTACGTATATATGTATATGTATGTATGTATGTCTGAAGTCAGGACACCATGATAGATCGTTAGCTCCTACACGCATTTTTTTCTCTCCTTGTTTTTTTCAGTGTATCTTTCTGTCGAAGAGAGAAGGCTCGGAAACGTAAAAGACTTTTTCTATTCCTGACGCTATACTAATACATTTGTTTGTTTGTACTCCACCTGCCTTCGTCTTTTGTTTATTTTCGTAAACTTTCTCTTTATATATATATATATATATATAATATATATATATATATATATATATACTATATGTATAAAGGATCTAGTTTTTCTTTATTCGCATATTATATTTACGGATAATTCCTCTATTTACATAATATCGAGGTCTATTTCTTTCTTTTGCCGTAGTAACACCGAATGGCGGTGCCCCAGCATGGCCACAGCTCGTGAGCTGAAACTAGATAAAATAAAATTAAAAAAATATATATACATATATATCTACAGTGTACATTTAAACACATAAGATGTAGCCATCATAGGATTACCTACACGCTAGAGAGGACAGTTAAATTCCGAACCACTACTAGAGATAAAAATCGAAGTGAATGAAAAATTAAAACATTTACCATCTAACTCCTGCCAATGATTTCAGACTTTCTTTTAGCAAATAAAATAATTTTCTAGGCGAAGCCTTCTTCAGCAGCTACACATTAGATTAAATATACATACACGAGGCAATCCAGTATATGCTCCGTGATTATACATTCTAATTTTTCAAATCTACCCCGCAAGTGCAGCTCCATGTCGGCAGTAAATAAAAATGCCTACTTTTTCATTTCGAATATTATCCAAAAATTTATCAATAATTAATATTCAGAAATATTATAAATTTCCATTTGCCGTCATCACCATCATTGCTGTTATCAACATCGTA